>NC_058134.1:266759732-266849695 GCF_016433145.1 Gracilinanus agilis
GTTCACTACAGAGAATTATACATAGCATTTCTCCACATAGGAATACAGATAATTAGATCTTATTTAAGTCCTTAAAGAGTCAAATTTTAAAAAATTATGAGTTTTCTTTCTTTCCCCTCTGTTTCTTATTTACCTTTTCATGTTTCTCTTGATTTTTGTGGTTGGGTATCAAACTTTGCATTTAGTCCTGGTCTCTTTTTGCAAAAACTTGGAAATCTTCAATTTTGTTGAATGCCCATACTTTCCCCTGGAAGTATATAGTCAGTTTGAATGGGTAGTTGATCTGTGGCTGAAGGCCCAGCTCTCTTGCCTTTCTGAATATTGTATTCCAAACCTTGCGGTCTTTTAGCGTGGAGGCTGCCAGATCCTGTGTGATCCTGATTGGTGTTCCTTGATATTTGAATTGTCTCTTTCTGGCTTCTTGTAAGATTTTTCTTTTACTTGGAAGCTCTTGAATTTGCCTATTATATTCCTGGGCGTTTCTTATCTGGATAGAGTGTAGAGGGTGATCTATGGATCCTTTCAATATCTATATTGCCCTCTTGTTGTAGGACTTCAGGGCAATTTTGCTGAATAATTTCTTTTAGTATGGAGTCCAGGTTTCTATTAATTTCTGGTTTTTCTGGAAGACCAATGATTCTCAAATTGTCTCTTTTCTAGACCAGTTTTCTTGGTCTGTCACTTTCTCATTGAGATATTTCATGCTTCCTTCTATTTTTTTAGTCTTTTGACTTTGTTTTATTTGTTCTTGCTGTCTTGAGAGATCATTAGCTTCTAATTGCTCAATTCTAGCCTTTAGGGATGGTTTTCCTTTTCATTCTGGTCATTTCTGGTATTCAAGTTGCTTATCAGTTCATTTGATTTCTGAGCCTCACTTTCCAATTGCAAAATTCTGCCTTTTAAACTGTTAATTTCTTGCCTGATTTCCTTTTGAGCTGTTTCCCATTTTTCTAGCCAAATCTTTTCCAACTTTCTCGTCATCTCAGATTTGAACTGAGCTTGTGACCAGTTTTCATTATTTTGGGAGAGTCTGGATATGATTGCTTGTTTGTTCTCCTCTTCTATTTGCTTGGTTGTCTGGATTTTCTCTGTGTAAAAGTTTTGAAGTGTTAAAGATTTCTTCTTCTTGGTGTTAATCTTTCTCTTTTGGCCTTCCTGATTCTGGGTTGCCATTGTTATCCCAGCCTGTTCTCACCTTTATCCTCACGCTCAGTGTCTGTCTGTGCTCTTTAGGCTCCTGAGGTCTCAGGTCTGGTTGTTCTCAAGGTCAAGCCCCCTGGTGGACCCCCTTGCTTGATCCTCTGCCAGAGGTTCCTTTACAAGTCTCAAGGTGCTGCTTCCACAGTCGTATACCCGTCTGCACTGGTTCCCCTCTCAGGGTTTCAGAGCCTCCGCCCACACCTGTGTCTGACTCCACCCCGGCCTGAGCTCTGTGTCTGCACTCAAAGTCCACGTGCATTCTTTAGCCTTTTGGGGTCCTAAGTCTTGTTGCTCTCAGGAACAGACCCTGGAGCTCCCAGTGACTCAATGGATGCCCCAAACTTGCTCTATTTCTTTTGAGTTGGCTTTGGCGTTGTAGGTGTTGTGGGGTGGGGGAGGGGGTTGCTCAGCCCGTGGTTTAGTGAGAGCTGTTTCACCCCTTTATAGCATGGAAATGCCCCATTTCCACGTACCTTCCACACTGTGCCCTGTTGTGGGGTCCCTCCGTTCGTCTTGATTTGTTTTTAATGTCCCCTTGAGGAGTCCTGTATGTTTCGGTTAGGAGAGGTTGAGTACTGCTTTTTACTCTGCTGCCATCTTAACCCGGAAGCCAGGAAATCAATTATTTTGAAATATAGCTATAAAATTTTTTAGACATTTTTTGATTTTTTAAATTTAAATTTTAAAATTTAAAGAAATTTAAAAATTTTTATTTTTTAAATTTAATTAGTAAAATAATAAAAATTCAATTTTTAAAAACAATTAAAAAGCAAATTCAAAGACTCCAGTTTAAGAACTCTTGATACAAAGACTTAAAGGGCTAAATCTCGAAGGGACATTGGGGGCTGTCCAATACAACTCATTCATTTTACATATAAAGAAAATGCGATCCAGGTAGGCTAAAAGACTTCCCTAAAGTCTTTTAGGTAATGGCTGGCAAGGGATGGATTTGAATGTGGGTGCTCAGACTCCTTTAAAGAAGGTGAGACTCATTATTAGAGTCAGTCTACAATGTCATGAAGAGCCAAGCTTCTGGCATTCTGCCTTATAGAACTACATTGACTTTAACACCGTTGACAGCAAAGTTGAAAAGCAACAACAAAAGCCTACATCTTCTGAGCAATTTATATTGTTTTCATTTGCCACATTCCTCTCTTCTGAGAAAGAAGCCATAGACGGAAATATGGTAAGCCTTTCAGATTTGCTTTGGGCTTAGTGATTAAAACTGGGTTTCAGAAGTTTTTAACTGAAGCTTACAAAAATCACAGACCTTGGGTGCTGACAGCCCTCTCCTCCACATTCTAGGGAGCTGCTTGCTCCTTGCTATTATTCACCTCACTCCCTGCTCAGGGCTATCATACCTGCTAAACAGGTTTCCTCGTCTTCCTGACCTTCACCACTCTGTGAATTGGGATAGTGGTTTATCAAATGTTATTCCTTATTACAGAAATAAAGGAAAAGAATGGTATTGGGAGCTGTTTCTCTTGAGAGACTTCATTCATTAAACTATGAATCTCCCCTCTCCAATCTTCACCACCAAGAATAAATGCCCTTTCTAGGACTGGTAGGATATTTTGGCATCTAGAGTCCTCTCAATGGGTGTCCCTAAGTCTGAAAGTATAATGGAAAGGCTTAGTAAATTGGGAGAGAGGGATCTATACCTGGGTTACCATCTGAAACTGGTGAAATCCAGGACACCGAATGCCACTGAGCATCACTTTAGGAGTTACAATTGGTACCAAACGCTATGACGTTCTCTCAAATAGTCTATTAAACAAAGGCTTTAATCTAATGATTACTCACAAGAAGCCATGGATCCTTGAGGAATCATAGGGCTATAACAAGAAGCATGTGAATCTATAAGTAAGGAAACCTGTAGAAAAAATAAATCCAACACACACACACACACACACACACACACACACACACACACACACACACATGTGTCCAGACCTGTGCTTTCAGTGTTATCAGGAATGCACTCTTTTGCAATTTAATCTTAGAGCAGGGGCTCTTAGCTAAGGGGACCAGTTTCTTCTATACACTACTCCACATAGATAAGTCTTTTTATGTTCCTAGGTGACAAAGAATCCACCAGAAAGAAAACAGTGTCAGGAAAGGAACCTATTGAGCCTTTTTATCCAAACAAGTCCAGAGTCACAATTTAATCAACTTTGGGGAAAAGAATTAGCCTAAGCCATATGGGAGGCATGGGAGGGGGAACCATATTAAACAGTGATTCTATTGATTATGATAATTACGCAGTGTTCTCTTTTTGGTTGTTGTTCATTCCTTTGAAGTGGTTCTAGTAATTTTGTACATTGTTTTCCTGATTCTGCTTACTGCTCTGAATCAATTCATAGAAACCTTCCTATTCTTCTCTGGGTTCTTGATAGTAGTCACTTAACACAGGGCAGTAATAATATATGACCTTAATGGGCCCTGGTTTGTTCATTTCCATCTGATGGGCATCTACTAACAAAGAACAGCATTTAAACAAAACTGGCCAATAGTGACTATATCTGACACTTTATTCTGAATCCTACATTTAAGGTCTTTCTCCTCTTCACTGAGAGGAGAAAAATACATTTCTCTAAGAGATCTCCATGACTGATGTTGTCATTGCAGTTTGTCAGAAGTAAATTGTTTTTTTAAAAACCTTTATCTTCTTAGAATCAACAGTAAAAATTGGTTCCAAGGCAGGAGAACAGTAAGGGCTAGGCACTTGGGATTAAGTGACTTGCCTAAAATCTCATAGCTAGGAAGTGTCTGAGACCACATTTGAACCCAGGACCTCCCATCACCAGTTTTGACTCTATCCACTGAGCAACCTGGCTCCCCTATCAACTGCTTTTTAAAGTTGCAACTATTTATGTTAATATAGTCATTGTATATATTGTTCTTCTGGATCTGCTTTTATCACTCTGTAGTAGCTCATATAAATTTCACATTTCTTTGAATCCATCATATGACACATTTTTACTTCTCTACTAGCAGCAATGCAACGATCCAGGACAACTCTGAGGGACTTCTGAGAAAGAACACTCTCCACATTAAGAACTGTGGGAGGAGAAACACAGAAAAACAACTGCTTGATCACATGGGTCAACAGGGATATTATTGGTGATGTAGACTCTAAGCAATCACCCTAGTGCAAATATCAATAATATGAAAATAGGTCTTGATCAATGACACATGTAAAACCTAGTGGAATTGCTTGTTAGCTACAGGAACAGGGTAGGAGGAGGGGAGTGAAAGAACATGAATCATGGAACCATGGACAATTTTTCTAAATTAATTAATTAAATAAAAATTTCAAATAAAAATATGTGGCATTTCTTATGGTGCATAATATTCCATTCCATAATAGGATGTACCATTATCCAAATGAAGGGCTTTCATTTTGTTTCTAGTTTTTTGCTATCACAGAATGTTACTATCAATATCTTGTTATATCAATATATGTTAAAAGATGGTGATAATAATTCTAGAATGGGGGTGCTTTGATCCTTAAGGGATGGATAATTTCATTGATTTCACATGTTATTATCACAACAACCCTGGGAGGTAGGTGCTGTTATTATACAGATGAGGAAACTTTGGCACTAAGATTTAAATGACTCTTCCAGTGTCACCTAGTGTCTGAAGCCAGATTGGAACTCAGATCTTCCTGATTCAAGATCTAGCATTTTCCCTATAATGCCACTTAACTGTTTCTGATTGCTATAGAAATTATTTCTAAGTTGGAAAAATCTTTGATTATATGTTTTTCCGATGAAAAGTATGGGTCTCAAGAGTTGAGAAGAGTCTAGAAGGATAGTATTGCAGATAAGCCCCACAATTTTGACTTGCGTAATTAGAATTTTGAAGCCCAGAACTCTCTTTCCCAGCTTCCCATGTTGTTTCTCATGTTATGTGCCAATGTAGGGAGGATATATTTTTGTGTAGCTGCTCTCTCTCACTCCCCCTCCCCCCCGCCCCAATCACGGCTGGGAAAGCTGATTTTATTCTGGCTTTTACTTTTGTCCTTTTATTTCTTCTACTTCAAGTGATTATTAATAAATCTTATAAAATATAATACTTGGAGATATTGGATATTAATTTTAATCTTATATACATGTCCTTCCTAAAAGACAGCTGAGTTTTTGTTTTTGTTTTTTATTGTAGCCATGATTTCTTTGGAGTAGGTGCTCCATCTCCTCCATCTCTTCTCATCCTGTGTGATTCTAATCTATATTTTTTCCCATAAATCTTCCATAGATAATTTACTCAGTGGGTTGGAGATGTTCATCAGAATGCAACCCTGTGAAGAATTAAAGAAAAACATTTTTAATGATATTTTTCTTCCCTGGCTCCCCCATGCCAGTTTCCAGTACGGTCCCACTAACTTAGTCTTAATGTAGTTTGTTTTGACGCAATGCCATGCTGAATCCTGTTATAAGTAGCTCAACACATAAAAATAATCCAGATTCTTATATTTAAGGCTAAGCCATTTATCAAGTCTTAATGGAGGCATCCATTTATTTTCTCATTCCTTACATGTCTTTAAGAGGTTCTTGGAGACAAAATCTCCTTTGTTGTTACAGATCAAACCTTCTTCCTCTACTAATTCTTAATAAGGCATTAATAGTTAAAGGCAAGGTAAGTATATTTGTCTTACTGGCCAGTTTTATTTGGAAATAATTAGTGACAAAAAGAGAGAATGGTTTAATAACTTGCAGATCAATTTTGTACTGTTGTTTGTTCCAATTAGCATATAAAATAACTTACAGGGCATATCCTGAAAACCACAGAAATTCAAGAAAAATTAAGAAAAACAATAGCAGGCTCATAAATATCCTCCTGCTAGACAGATTTCCAGAGTTAAAGAGGAAAAAGAATCTTGAGGTTCTCCTCAAGAATATCTGAGCCTGCATGAATGCCAGTGGTTCCCTTTTAACTATTTTTTGTCCCCTTTAGGCAATGGAAAAGGGTGTTTGTAATTTTCTCCACAGATGGTTTTTGCCATTAAATCAAGGGCCTAAAGGCTTAAAAGCCAAAATATCTGGATATTTCTATTGAGAGGGGATTAGGGAGAAGGAGTTATTATTGTTTACCTTGAATCCCCTAGATACTTTTCCATTTTTCCCATTGTCCATGTATCATATAGATCTAGTTTTGTTCAACAGGGAGAAAATTCACTTTGAAAGTTCAAAGATTTTATTGCTATTAATTCGCTATATTTAACATCAAAGATTTGGTCTCTCAAAATTTTAATGGGAAAGAGGGCAAGGAGAGAGGAGAGAGAGAATGAAGACCAGCCTAGCTAAGCTTAAAAGATGTTCATCCCCAGACTGTCAGTCACTGGGCTCTGTCCTAGAATCTCTTTTTTTCCCCCTTTTCTCTCCGCTCTCTCATTCATATCAAGTCCCTTGGGTTTAATTATCTCTTTGTGAGTATCTCCCAGATCTATATATTGTTGTCATTGTTGTTCAGTTACTTCAATTGTGTCTAATCCTTCATGACCCTATTTGGGATTTTCTTGTCAAAGATAATGGAATAGTTTGTCATTTCTTTCTGTAGCTCATTTTACAGAAGAGGAAACTGAGGTGAACAGGATTAAGCAACTTGCCTAGAATCATACAGCTAGTAAGTGTCTGAGGCTGGATTTGAACTTGGGTCTTCCTGACTACTGTGCCACCCAGCTGCCCTAGAGTCACATATTCAGACGTAATGTGTATCCCAGGGTCAACAATTTGCCTTGTCAAATATTTTGTGTTTAAGAAGCAATAGTGGCTAATGCCTTGCAGGTGGAGTTGTGACTTGATCTAATTATTCTGGAGAATAATTTAGAATTAAATATATATATATGCATATATAATTATATATTAGAACTATGTATGTAGATATACAGAAATAGCCAGAAATAGCACTACTACATCTGAATCCCCCCAAAAAATCAAAGAAAAATTAAAAGGATCTATATGCACAAATATATTTATTATAGCTCTTTTTGTGGTGGCAAAGAATTTGAAGTTGAAGGGGAATAGTTGAACAAGGTATGGTATGTAACTGTGACGGAATACTATTGTGCTATGAGAAATGATAAGCAGAATGGTTTCAGAAAAAACCTGGGATGACATAAATGAATTGATGCAGAATGAAAAGAAGCAGGAGATCATTGTACACAGTAACAGCAATATTGTAATGATGATCAGCTGTGAAAGGTTTAGCTACTATGATCAATACAATGAACCAGGATAATTCCTAATCATACATGATGAAAAATCCTATCCACTTCCAAAGAGAGAATTGATGAATTTTGAATGCAAATTGAAGTACAATTTTTTCACTTTATTTTTCTTGCTTTATTTTTTGCAACACGGGCAAATATGGAAAAACATTTTATATTATTTCATACACATAATTGCTTGCCTTTTCAATGGGTAAGGGAAAGGCTGGAGAGAAGGAGAGAATTTGGATCTCAAATTTTTTTAAAAATAAATGTTTAAAAATAATTTCTTTTAGAAAAAATTAATAGTGTTACAGGGACATATAAGTGTATGAATGGAAAACACACTGGATGGGGCTCAGAAGCTAGAGTGATTAATTGTAGGAGTAAATTTTCCCCTCTTCTGTCCCTTTTCCCCACACAAGGGTTGTTCCTAAAAACCTGAAAAAGTTTTAGTTTTAAATGTATAGTGATGCTGCTGGGTTTATACCCCAAAGAAATCATAAGAAAAAAAACTTGTACAAAAATATTTATAGCTGCGCTTTTAGTGGTGGCAAAAAAAAAAATTGAAAAATGAGGGAATGCCCTTCAATCAGGGAATGGCTGAACAAATTGTGGTATCTGTTGGTGATGGAATACTATTGTGCTCAAAGGAATAATGAACTGGAGGAATTCCATGTGAACAGAAACAACCTCCAGGAATTGATGCAGAGTGAAAGGAGCAGAGCCAGGAGAATGTTGTACACAGAGACGGATACACTGTGGTACAATTGAATGTAATGGACTTCTCTACTAACTGCAATGCAATAATCCAGGACAATTCTGAGGGACTTATGAGAAAGAACGCTACCCACATTCAGAGAAAGAACTGTGGGAGCAGAAACATAGAAGAAAAACAACTGCTTGATCACATGGTTCAATGGGGATATGATTGGGGATGTAGACACTAAGTAATCAATCACCCTAGTGCAAATATTAATAATATGGAAATAGGTCTTGATCAATGACACATGTAAAACCCAGTGGAATTGCTCGTTGGCTTTGGGAGGGGGATAGGAGGAGGGGAGGGAAAGAACATGAATTATGTAACCATGGGAAAATATTCTAAAATAAATTGAATAAAAATGAAAATAAAAAAATAAATGTATAGTGATGGTCTCTCTCTGGGAACTCTAGACCTGTATGAGATCAAATAAGATGGATGAGCTATCTCAGAGAGCAAGAGTGGAGTCCATGCCTCTTCCTGAGGGCTTTACTTATTTATGAACATATTATTTCCCTGAGAGAATATAAGTTCCTTAAGGGTTGGGCTCAGTACAGTTTTGCTTTTGTAGTCCCAGTGTCTAGCATAGTGCCCGGATACCTGATAGATGAGTAATGAATGCTTGCTGACTGATGAGCAAGAAATCTTTTGGACACAGTAATTCATGAAGGTGAACCACTGAGGTCTCATGGAGAAAGCCCCTATGCCAACAAAACGATAGATTCTTGAGGCAGCAGAGTTTAGTGTTTGTATGATTATAAGATATATGTTGCCATCAAAGTATTTTAATAAAGAAGAATAATAAGCACTGTGTGCTCATTCAACAGAGAATATCAAAGTCTTGGAGAATAAAAATGAAAATGAAAATGAAGAATGGGTTGGAAGGACATTTTCTGAGATTATGCTTCACGGAAGATGAGATTATGCGTTTTATAGGTGAACACTGCAATTTTTCATGTTAACTTAGTGCTGGTGTTATTACTCTGGAATATTAAGACCTGACCCTCATTAAAGGTACAAATTACATAATAAAAAATCTCTAAGATTTAGTAACCTATAAATCACTTCTGACTTCTTTCTGTGGTAAAAATATACACTTAGAGACCTGTGAGGCTGATCTATTCCCTTATGAATATTACAGGCACCAAATTCTTTGGCAGACAGTCACCGAAGAAAATTAAATACAGAGGAAATCTCTTTATCAGCAAGTAAAAGCCAAAAACAACACAATTTAAACTCTAAGATCGAAGGGCAGCAAGTCAGAGGCTTGCTATTGTCATAACTTACCCATCACTACTTGAAATTGATGGCTGTAATCTTAGATGGAAGAAATGGGAAATTCCTTAGCCCTACTATCTTATTGAGAAGAGATAAAGGGTAGAAAAATAAGTGAACCAATTGAAGGTCTGCCGCCATATTTTTCCCACCTTCATACTCATCCAAGTTCCTTTCCTTTCTCCTCAAAGTGCTTTTCTGAACCTGTAAAGTCAGGAAATGACAATTCTGTGATGAGGGATAGCTCCATCTCTGAAGCAATTTTCTTTTTTTCCTTAAGCTTTAGATGACAATAGACTATAAAACTCTACCATGGCATATAGACAATCTGAGATTTCTAACCTTTGTCAAATATATCCAAATGAGCCTCCTTTCTTTCCTTTATCTCTCCACCTTCTTCATAGATCATACTACAAATAAGATGAACTATATGTGACTATGAATGAGAGATCATTGGGAATTTGGTGGTGAGAAACATAGTCCAATCTCTGACAAAAAGCTCAGATGTGTACTTTTTTCTGGCTTTCTTTTGTTTTACATTTTAAAAATAGAATACTAAAGTAGAAATGGATGTTCCCTACTTTGAAATGTTTCTTTGGGATTGAAGGAAAGATCACCATTTCACCATTATTGACTGGACAGAGTGTTCATCATAGAATAGGTATGCAGAACAGACTAAATAACAATAGCTGATGCTTATACAGGACTTGAAGATATAAAAAATAATCTCACATGAGTGTCACAACAATCCAGTGAAGTAGGCACCTTTGGCAGTAGTTTCCCCACTTAACAGATGAGGAAACATGATCACATTGCCATAAAGTCAGAAGCAGAATTTCATAGGATTCACATTTTAGAGCAGGAAAGACTCTCAGAGTCTGTGGAATCTAACGTTTTATTTTATAAGTGTAGTCTAGTGGAAAAAGAATTGGTTCTAATGAAATGACCAGAGCTCAAATTCTGATTCAATATTTGCTATCTTTGTAATCCTGGACAAGTCCTTTAACCTCTTTGCACCTCGGTTTCCTTACCAGTAAGAGGACAGATTTGAATGAGGAAATTTCCAAAGTTCCTTCTCATTTTAAAATATCTTTTACTTAATAGAATCCCTGAATCTATTAGATTATGCAGAAAATATAGATTCTATAGGAAAATAGAATTCAGCCTGAATCTCTGACCTGCCTTCAGTGGCATCCTCTCAGTATTAGGGGCAAGTCTCAAGAAATAACCTTTATAAAATCATAAACACAGAATTGGGAGGAACTCAGTGGTCATTTTTTCACTTTCTAGCCAGTCATGGATCCTGTCTATATCTCTGTTTGAAGACTTTTAGTGAGGGAGACCCTGCAACCTGGAAAGCATCTTTTCCCACTTTTTTTAACCCTTAGTTTCTACCCTTTCTATTTTACTTTTTAATAGCTCTAAATATCAAGTTTGTCTTGCCCAAATTTGTCATTTTATCAATTTTACCTTACGTCCTGGTAAGGCCTTCTAAGGCCAAGAAGAACAAGTTTAAACTCTCCTACATGTGACAAATCCTTCCAAGATTCAAAGGTTTCCCCCAAGCAAGGGTATATTGGAGCCAGCTCCTCCAATTTTCCCCCATTTATTTATTTATTTTTAAATTATATTTTATTTTTTAAATCAGCAAAAATCTGCTTTTTCTCTTTCCCCCATTCAGTTGAGTACAAAACTGTCATAATTGAAATGAAGGTAAACTGAGGTGCAAAGTTCTATAGCTTCTTCAGTTGTTCAGTTTTCAGTGTGAGTGTTTTCACCTTGGAAATTAGTAAATTCTACAAATCAGGGCTGGATCTATTATTCTGTTAATTGTCTAGACTTGAGAAATCAATGGAAAAAAGGTAATAATATAGATTAGACTTAAAACTGTGCCTTGCATACATTTTTTCCCCCAGGGAGCTAATGGTTAACTAATTACCTGTATATTCCTACCCTTAAGCCTCATCTTTTCTAGCCTAAACATCTCTGGTTTATTTTCATCAGATTCTCTTTTCTTTTCATGTCCTTTTGGCAAATAGAGGAAAAGTACCACAGACCTCCAGAGGACCTCAGTTCAACTCCTGGCTTTGCTAATTAATACCTGTGTGACTTTTCCTCTCTGCACCTAATTTTATTCATCAGTAAAACTTGGGATAAGAACTAGATGACCTAAGAGGTCCCTGCCAACTCTCAATCTTTGACCCAATAAGAAAGCCAAGGTAAAAAGAAAATGTGGCTTTATTGGGAGGAATGCAGAAGAATGAAGAACTCACAGCAGATGTCAAGGAAAATATATTGTTCCATAGTTTTAGAAAATAAAGAAAAAACCAAAAGATGAAAGCAGGAATGTGTGAAACATAAACAGATTATATGAATGATAAATTGCCTCACTGTACATATTATTCTTTCCTCTGTTACAGATCATTTGATGAAAAGTATTTGTTTACTCCAAGTTTACTGGAATGTTTTTTCTTTTGTTTTGTTTTTTTTTCCCCACTGCCAATTCAAGGAACATATCAGTCTCTTTGCCATTGTCTTTGATCCTGCAAACTGCACAAAGGAGGCAGTTTAGACATCCTTAAAAAGGTTTGCCTTTGTTGAAACCCAAGGCTTGAACTTACCTAAGTTTTTCAGAGGCTAGATCATTGGCATGGAGTCAGCAAGACCTAAATCTAAATCTGGCCTCAGATATTTACTACCTGAGTGACTTGGGCAAGTCCCCTAATTGTCATCTGATTTCCTCGTCTATAAAATGGGGATAATAATAATATCTACCTCCCAGGGTTGCTGTAAGGATCAAAATGAGATAATTTGCATTTTTGTAATATTTGTAAAGCAATTAGCACAGTGCTCGGCACATCCTAGGTGCTACATAAATGTCAGTATTTTATTATTATTATTATTATTTTATGCTGTTTAGTCATTTTTTAGCTGAGTCTGACTCTCCTTGACCTCATTAGGGATCTTCTGGTTTGTGACTTGACTCCAGAGCTGATATTTTCAGCACCATCAAGATGCTATATGAAATTATACTAAATTAAATTATATTATGTTATATTGTGTTGTGTTATATTGCATTACATAATATTGTGTAATACATTATATTATGTTACATGTTGTGTTATATAACATATTATATTATGTTATCTTATATACTATATTATAGAATGTATTGTATTGTTACATTGTTACTTTATGTTATGTTATGTTACATTATATTATATTGTTATGTTATACTATGTTATGTTTTATTATATATTACATCATATTTATCTTATTATATTGTATTATAGCATTTATATTGTATTTTATTGCATTATATTAAATTATATTACATTACATTGTGTTATATTAGGTAACATAATATGACATATAACATATGACATATGATAGTATTACATAACATTATATCACATATTGAATATTATCTTTTCAAAGCATGTTACTTATGTATAACAATATTTTATTTTAATATAACAACGTATTATAGGGGAAAGGAATATAGATAAAGGAATAATGATAGATAGACAGACAGACAGACAGACAGATAGATAGATAGATAGGAATATAGATATGATATCTTAGATTAGAGATAGAAGTGGCATTTGAAGTCATCTAATCCAATCATTTCCCTCACCTACTGATTTTTACCAATGAGAAAATGAGAAAATGGAGAGGGAGAAATGATTTGCCAAAAGTCACACAGGAAATGAGTGACAAAGCTAGAATTTTAACCCAGTTACTCTGAATCCATATTTAGCCCTCTTTCTGCTTCACCATTGGTGCCTTTCTTCAGGGAGCAAAGGGAATTAAAGGAAGTGAAAATCTCAATCTGGAGAAGTCTGACCAAGAAGACTGAGGACAATTGTTGGGAGAGCTGTCTCAGCCCTGCCTGGCTTCCATCCAGGATGGTGAGCTAGAAGGTATCTGGGAAATCTGGGAAAGGCAATCAGGGAATTTTCTGCTGCCTGCTGAGTGTGTTGCATGATTCAACTCAGTAACTGTTTTTCAACAGAAGCTAGTTTCCGGGCACCATGCTAGAAACTGACACTACAAGGGTTAAAAATGGACTGTTTCCTGTCTTCATTGGAAAGCTCACTGAATTTGGAGTTGGAAAGCAGAGTATCTCTGCTGGTTCCCTAGGCTACCAACTACCTGTGTGACCTTGAACAAGCTACTTTATCTCTACGGACCTGGGTTTACCTACGGTAAAATGAGGAGGTTAGATCAGATGAGCTGTAAGGAACTTTATAGCACTGACATTCTATAATTCTCATGTCACCTTGTGCCACTGGGTTGCTATTTCAGTGGGATACATGACAAGGGAAGGAGGACCTGGCACCTACCTTCGAAGAACTTTCAATGCTTCCCAAGGAGCTGAGCTTCCCAGTCCCTTAACAGAGAACACCTGGAAAGGAGGGCACAGCAATGACCTGCTGAAGTTGCCAGCTTTTGCCCTTACTTGGCTGAGATCACTCAAAGGTGAGCGGAGGGAGAGAGTGAGGGAAGGAAATCAGTATTTTATATAGTGCCTCCTCAGCAACTAGGTGGCATGGTGGACAGGCGCTGGACCTGGAGTCAGGATGACTTGCCTCCCTGAGTTCAAATCTAGCCTTAAACATTTACTAGCTATATGATCCTGGGTTAGCCACTTAATCCTGTTCATCTCAGGGTCCTCATCTGTAAAATGAGCCAGAGAAGGAAATGATAAACCACTCCAGCATCTCTGCCAGGAAATGTGACCCTGGGCAAGTCACTTAACCCTATTTGCCTCAGTTTCTTCATCTGTAAAATGAGCTGGAGAAAAAAATGAAAACTACTCCAGCATCTCTGCCAAGAAAACCCCAAATGGGGTCCTGAAGAGTCAGACATGATTAAACAACAGTGACAAAAAATGGTGCCTATTATGTCCTAAGCATGACGCTATGCCCTTTTTACAAATATTTTTTGTAAATTTACAAATATTTTACAAATATTATCTCATTAGATCCTTATAACAACCCTGAATGGGATGTACTTTTATTAGCCCCATTTTATAGCTGAGGAAACCGAAGCAAAGAAAGATTCACACAGCTTGGTCACATAGCTACTCCAGGCCCAGCTCTCTAACCATTGTCCCTCCAGCTACCACACAAACAGCTGAGGTGGATTTGAACTCAGATCCTCCTGATTCCAGAGACAGTACCCTGTCCACTGCACCACCAGTCTGTCTTAGCCTCCTGCCCTACTCCTTGAAGAGATCCACTCAATCTTTACATTCTTAATACACATCCATCCTTTTTTCTCTCAGGCAATTAAGTAAAAAAAAAAATCTATTTTCAGATCAGCTGTTTTCCAAAGCAAGGGAGCAGTAAACATGGGACTCCCAGTGTGACTAGCAAACACTTCGGTTTTGTGGTTGGGTGTGTTGTCTTTTCTTGGAACGTGAAGCTAAAGGGGTGGGGATGGGGCAAGGTTCGATGATATAAGCTCCCTGTACCCGAGGCTGCCCCTGAACCTCCTCAAGCTGGAACGGTCTCATCAGCCTGGGTGTTTGCCAGTCCCCTATCTGTCTGCTTGTGATGCTATCTTTCTGCACAAAGGACACTGATCTGATTGAACTTTGCAGCACTTCTCTGGTGAAAGAGGCTTGATTTCATGGCCAGAGTCAGTTCCTTCCTCGTATGCTCACTTAGAGAGCCAAGGAAGCTCCTGAGTTCATTTGAGTACCTCCATGAACCAGGCTGGCACTGAGAGTCATCCTATGCTCCCCACCTCCTCCCGGCTCCATGACCTCATTGTGAAAGTGGCATTGACTCCAAACCATGCACATGCTGTAAAAAAGACACTTCCCCAAGCTTCAGTCAAGCATGTGGCAAAAATCACAAGGCATTCTGGATGTAAAAAGGCCAATTTTGGATCCTGGGCTCCACATGTGGCAGTCATGAGAGGCTGGCTGTTTCCAAAGTGGATAAAACTCCAGTTAGGTCAAAATTCCCAAACTCTGACGGAAGATCCTGCAAGACAGAATGGTTCGAAGGGGAAAGTAAGAGCATGAATTCTGTAACCATGTTAACTTTTCTAAAAAATAAATATTAATAAATGTTTTAAAAAAGCCATTTAGTCCAACCTCATCATTTTACAAATGAGGAAACTGAGACCCAGCATGATCAAGTGACCTAAGGCACACAAGGAGTATCAGAAGAAGGAGTTGAACCCAGGTCTTCTGGCTTTAAAGTCAAAACTTTTTNTTTCACTTCACAGGACTTTGCTCTCCTGACTTCCTCTCCTCCTCCTGTTCCTTCTCTCCCCCCTCCTTTCCCTTCCTCTTCTCTCTCTCTCTTTCTCTCTCTCTCTCTCTCTCTCTCTCTCTCTCTTCCTCCCTTTCTCTGTCTCTCTCTCTCTGTTTCTTTCTGTCTGTCTCTCTCTGTCTCTCCCTCTCTTTCTTCTCTCTGGCTGTCTGACTGTCTCTGTCTCTGTCTCTCTCTGTCTCTCTGTTTCTATGTTTCTCTCTGTCTGTCGCTGTGTCTCTGTCCTTCCCTCCCTCCCTCTCTCTCTCTCTCTCTCTCTCTCTCTCTCTATCTCTCTCTCTCTCTCTCTCTCTCTCTCTCTCTCTCCCTGTCTCTCTCTCTCTCTACATACACACATATTTATGTAAATATATGTCTACATATGTGTGTATGTGTAAATATAGTGGCAACTGGGTAGCATAGTGGACAGAGCACTGGACCTGGAGTCTTCCTGACTTCAGATCACATCTGGCCTCACATCCCTCTTTAGGGGGATTTAGATTCCTCTCTGAATCTCTGATTATGCTCCTCCAGAGACTGCATGGGCCCTGGCATCAGGAAGACAAGTGGAAATGATCAAGACAAGATGAAATGAAGATAAATGAACCTCTGATACTTCCTCACTGTGTGATCCTGGACAAGTTACATAGCCTTTGTTTACCCCAGTTTCCAAAACTATAAAAAAGGGTATAAAAGGGCTAAGCTCTTACCTCCTAGAGTTGTTGTGAGGATCAAATGAGATAATAAATTGCAGAGTTTTGCCAACCTGAAAAGCTTCATGTAAATGTTATTGTTTAACTATTATTTGTTTCCATTATTTTAATTATTTATTAAAAACTATTATAAAAACTAAAATCAGATGGTATTTGAGCAGTATTTTGCAAATCTTTAACCATTATCATCATCTTGATTTTACAGATAATGAAATTGAGATTTTGAGATCATGGATGACTTGCCCAGGGTCACACAGATAGAAAGCATCAGAGGTAAGATAAAGTCTGTTTTTTCTGACTCCAGGTCCCACTCACTATTTTTTTTTCTTTAAAACCCTTACCTTTGTCTTAGAATCAATACTATGCATTGGTTCTAAGGCAGAAGAGTGTTAAGGGCTAGGCAATGGGGGTTAAGTGACTTGCCCAGGGTCACACAGCTAGGAAGTGGCTGAGGCCAGATTTGAAGATTTGAACCTGGGACCTCTTGTCCCCAAGCCTGGTTCTCTATCAACTGAGCCACCTAGCTGCCAACCCCAACCCTGTTCACTCTTTGTAAGTAGCATAACCAGAGATTCAGAGATGGACGTGAACTCAGGGACCATCTATCAACCCCCCTTATTTTACAGTTGAGGAAACTTCTACAACCCAGACATGAAGGACCTTGCCCAAAGTCACTAGAGAGTAAATGGCAAAGCTCGCTTTTGTCTGCCTTCTCTCCCTCTTGAATTCTTAAAGTCAATGGAATTTTGGCAAGTCTCTTTTCCCTTGTTAGGATGTAAACCCTTGCTCATCGTTTATCCCTTTAGCTATTGTCCATAAAGAGTCATTTTCTTAGATTCCTTTTGTCTTCTGGGTTTGCATTTTAAAGATTCTCCTCAGCTCTGGGATTGCTCTTTAGCTTTAACCCATCTTTCATTTCTTCCATCCACAAACTTAAAGTCCTTATAAACAATGCCTTTTTTCCTTCTGAGATTCCATTTACAATTATTTTCTTCCTCTGGAAATTATCTTCGGAGGCTTTTAATCCATAATCAATAGAGTATGAATTTTCTCCTTCTTATTCAAGTTAACAGTTCCATTTCTGTAGTCAGGTCTTTGGGTCACGATGTTGGATATGGTGGTTATGCCCAGATCCTGCATTGCCCAGGAACTAGTTCCTACCCGATTCCTGTCTGAATGCTTCTGCCCTGTAATCTCTGGGTAGAAGGCTGCCTGGGGCCATAGCCCTAAATGGAATCATATCCCTGGCTTGAGACTGGGAGCTACCGGTAATGCTGGATTTCAAGCTCTGTGCATTGCTGCAATCTGTAGCTTCCCTCATCTTCTGGGGTTTCCCCCCTGACTCTTATCCTACTGATCTCAGCGGTTTGTTTTCTTTTCCCTTTCCTTTCCTTTCCTTTCCTTTCCTTTCCTTTCCTTTCCTTTCCTTTCCTTTCCTTTCTTTTCCCCCTTCCTTTCCATCTTAGATTGATGTCAAGTTGCCATTCCAAGGCAAAAGAGTGGTAAGGGCTAGGCATTTGGGATTAAGTGACTTGCCCAGGGTCGCACGGCTAGGAAGTGTCGGTGGTCAAATTTGATTCCAGGACCTCCCATCACCAAGCTTGATACTCTATCCACTGAGCCACCCAGCTGCCCCCTCTACTGTTTTATTTTTTAATATAAGCATCTACTTTGAGGTCCTGGTTTCAGTTCTTGGCTACTAGACTAGCCTCATGGGAGAGGACCTATGTTGTAGACCAGCCTTCCAGACACCTGTCCTTGTTGACCTTGACCTATTTTCCTTGCATGAACTGTCCTGTATGGAATGGCTGGCCTCACTGATTTTTTTTTCCTTTGGTTCTGTTGTTTCCTATGACCCCCTTCTTCATTGTTAGTTTGAGTTTCTCATTGGAAGTAGGTTTGGGTAGAGCTTTTCATGCCTGGAATCCATGACCAAGGTTTTCTGGGATAGTCCTTATTTCCAAAAGACAAAGTGTTCTTTGCATGAGACTTTGCATGGCAGATCATGTGTCTTGGTTTCTGCTCTGAAGATCTGGAAACTGCCCTATTAAACCATGATAAGCTAAAAACTGCACGAGAATGAGTGATAACTAAATCCCTCAGTTGGAGGGATGGGAAGCTGCTGGTCTGATTTCATTTCATCAAGCCTTCAGGCAAGAACTGTGCCAAGAGAGGACCCAGCTCTGGCTAAAGCTGCTACAGATGCTACTGAACACTTCTGCATCTTCCCTCTCTCTCTCTTTCGTCTGCTCTAATCGAAGCAGAACTGAGATTTGAACCTTGAAACTCAGAAATTAAGTCAAGTGCATTTTTTATAACCCTCACCTTCCACCATGGAATCAATATCATGTATGGGCTGCAAAGCAGAAGAGTAGTAAGGGCTAGGTGATAAAGGTCAAGTGACTTGTCCAGGGTCACACAGCTAGGAAGTGTCTGAGAACCTCCCATCTCTAGGCCTAGCTCTCAATCCAACGAGCCATTTGGCTGATCCTCCAGGAGACTTTTCACTGCCCTTCACTGGAATGATTAGAATTAGAATATAAGCAGTGTGAGGTGAAGAAACTTTTATTTTTGTCTGTGTATTATGTCTAGGCTTAGTACCTCAGACTCATAATAAGAATTCAATCAATCTTTGTTGATCAATTAATTGAAGGTCAGGTATTTAGAGATGAAGCCAGGGTAATGGGACCAAGAGATTAGTTGTGGTCTGGGAGGTATGTTTCCTCTTTCCAGTGGGTTTTTTGGCCTGCCACCCCTTGATTCAGTCTGCTAGTCTTTTCCAATCAATCTGTTCCAACTTCTAGTCCCCAGAAGAGGTTATTATTCCCTGAAGTCCATTACGATGGTGGCTTTTCCGAGGACCCTTCTCCTCCTCCTTCTACTCCTTCCCTTAGTCCTCACCCCATTTCAATCTGCTCTGTGAGCCACAATTCCTATACAGATCAGACATGCCATCCCTTGGCACACACTGGAGATGTTTTCAACTTACTAAGAAGTTCCTGGATGCAGGTTCGCCCCCACAATCAAAGATCTGATGGAAGGTTTGGGCACCAGGAATTTAAAAGGGGAGATATGAGAATCTTATAAATCCCAAATTGTTCATTCTTCCCGCATGGAGAATAAACAAGTTCTCCAGGTTCTGCCTTCTTCTCTCTGTAGCCTTTTACATGAGCTTTCCCAAAGGTCTCTGGATTCCTCATCTTCCTCACATCTTAGAACACAGTAGTATCCCATTACTTTCCCAGACCACAGCTTGTTCAAGCCTTCCCCACCTGATGTAAAGTCACTTTATTTCCATTTTTTTTCACAGTGACCTTCCTGATGAATTCTGTGGAGATTCAACCTAATGAATACACTAACTTCTATGTGTTCAGGTGGCGGGAATATATTTTAAAAAATAATAACGTCTTTAATTCTGTGGCTAATTTTGTGCCATCAGCCTAATAACACAGTCCAAGGGTGTGGAGGGAATGATTTCTAAACATTCTAAATTTTACAGTGGTTCAAGGATTTATGGTCATTATTGACCCTGTGACTTGGCAACGTTTACACAGATAAGCACTATAAAAATAACAACATAAACAATGACAACAAAAAACCAAGAGAAGAAAGAATCGTCCAAATCTACTCTCTCCCTCCTTGATCACAGAGCAGAAAGTCACAGCTAGTGAGGTTTTTTCCCCTACAATAAGATCTTGTAACAACCCTGTCGATGATAATAATAGTTACCTACTTAAGTCCACTGAAAGGTAGCTCTCTAAGGTCTGGAGTTGTTGACTTGCATTGATAGAGGAAGTTTTCACAATGGGAGCTCCCATGTGCAGATAAAATTAAGAGATTTACAGCATAGAGTAAAAGTAAACTCACTGATGTCTCATGGGGACATGAAGGTACCTGCGGTTGTTAAAGACTGGGCCACCTTAGCGTGGACCTTGCCGAGTTCTAACAAGCTTGGAAAGGCTTCAGGAAGGGGCTTGGCAGTAGACTGCATGTGTATCATTGAGAACCATCCTTTCAAAGTTTTGGGAGACTCATCATCATTTGGCCACAAGGAGATTAATTTCTCTGTTGCAATAGCTTTCAAATACTAAGTCATAGAGAGATTGAGATCTATGTGTGTCCATGTAAGGAGGTTGTATGATGAAATCACAATGCTGATGAAATCACAAAAATTAAAGTCTTTAAGTGTGATGCTGGTAACAATAATAACTTTAGTAATAATAATTTTTTGGTATGTACGTAGTACGTAAGGTCTGGGGCAGCCAGGTGGTACAAGGGATAGAGCACAGAGCCTGGTGTCAGGAACATCTGACCTAAAATTCAGTCTCAAATATTTATTAGCGATATGACCCTCGTCAAGTCACTTAGCCCTGTTGGCTTCAGTTTGCTCATAGAGAAAGAAATGGCAAACCATTCCAGTATCTTTGCCAAGAAAAATCCAAATGGAGTCATGAAGAGACTCAACTGAAATGAATGAGCAACAACAAAAATTTAAGGTTTCCACATTATTTTCCTCACAATAATTCTATGAAATACTTAGTATGTATAACTGTAAAATGAGGAGTAGTCTAGATGGACTCTCATATTTTTAACTAGATGATCCTATATGATTTTGGAATGATTTATCCTTACATTGCATTTTCTTAGGCTTGCCAACTCCTCAGTTTCAGAGCTACAGTTTCTATCTTAATCAATCATTTTGAAAAGAAATAATTGTGTTTTTTAACTGAATATTAGGGTGAATCACAACAGTGGTGGCCTAGATACTACACCATATTAGGAGTACCATTCCTTGGGTTACTCTAAGAAACTGTGGTGACAACCACTATCTGGAGACACAACCTGAGAGTTCAAATGCCAATTGAATGGAGTAACCCACAGGAGTTCTACATACAAACTACTTAAATGTATTTGGCCATGCCTAGAAGGACAGCTGATGTTGGCATCTTCTGGTAAGAAATAGAGACGACCTGCTAAGAAAGTTGGGATCAGTCTTGTGTCTGAGAGGAAGTTGCTAAAGTGATTTACTAGGAATTCATTGCCACTTTGAAGAAGTTGAGTAAATAATTATGGATTTTTTTTGGATTGTCTGTTCTCTGCTTTTGCAGGAAAACTAGAGTTCATCACCTCACTTGATATAACTTTTCTGTCTTTTATACTTGTCCTGTGAAAACTCTCTGTTTTCAATTTGATCCAGTTTCCGTGATCATGGTATTGGGCTTCTTTCGACTGTCTAAATGCCCCCAAATTTTTCTCATCCTCTTTCATCAAGGGTTCCTTCTTGTCTTTGATTTCTTTACTTCTTAAGTCCATATAGTAACATTGTTGATTGATGAATTGATTGGTGATTGTTGTTATTTGGCGAATCATTCATTTTGTTCTTTGCACTGTTTTGACTCATTCAATTACTGAAACCTTTTGATTTTGTCCTTCAGTTGTTTTTGAAAGGAATCTCAAACTTTTGATCTGTTTCTGCTTTCCAGATTGCATTCCACATGTTTCTTTTTTTGTGGTCTTTGGTTATGTAATGTGGCATTCTGGTCTTTTATTGCACATACCACCTATAGATTGGTGTCATCTCCCAATGCCTTCCCATAAATCTGTGATAGTCAATAGTCTGTTAATAATCTCCTTTGTTTCTGCCATATTTGTGTTTGATGACTATCTTTAGGAGTTGTCTTTGACAGCTTCATTTTTCCTCCTTTGGTTTTTGCCATGGTAATAGCTGCCACATACTCTGCTGAGTACAGGTCCTGAAATGTATTTCTTTATTTTCTGTCAAATATTCTGGGAGAATTCATTTGTTAATTATCATTATAGAAGGCACTAGCTTTTTTGAATTACCTTTTTTTTTGGTAAATTGCTCATTGGAATCATTCCATCAAGCTCAAAAAGGACTTCTGTTTTTTTAGAATTCGTCAAAGCATGACCATCTACCTCCTTTTCAAAATCATTTGAGCTTGTTGATGTCATTTATGACATTCAGTTTATTAAGTATAATTTCTGGAGTTTGAATAAAGGTGATGATTTTCAGTGATTTCAAGGTCTACAATTTTTTTCCTCTCCAGATTTTAGTAGCTCTTAAGTGTCATCCAAGCCTTCAATCATCAACCAACAAGGATTTATTAAATACCTACTATGTGGCAAGCAGTGTACAATACATAGAGAATATAAGTGATCAAAAATCCCTACAAGCAAGAAGATTACATTCTATATTCTAATCTAGGCTTAAAGATAAAATGCTTTTACTTTCCAAATGATTGCCTAACATTGGTCTGAAAATATTGTTGTAGGACTTGGACAAAGCATAGCATGAAGCCTTTGTCTAGAACTGGTGATTTTTTAAAGCTTTTGTTTATGTTATACCATCATTCTGGTACATAATGAAATTATCATGTCTTATGCCTATTCTGTATACTTAGTTTGCCTGTTTAGAGGTTGGCACCATTTCCATGAAAACATTCTATCAGGTGGATATAGATATTTCTGATTGATTCTGACCTATCTTGTCTTCCTGGAGTTCTAGAGCATGGAGTAAAATTTGTTGTCAAGATGATAATCACAGCAATTTTGAGTCGGTCTAGAATACAATAATAAATGGCCCCCTCTATTTCTTAGCTTTTTAGAAGTTTTATAATTCTGATCAGGATTCTAATTCAATCAATTATTTTGCCAGAATTCAACTGATCATCATTTTTAGCATTCCTGCCAAGCCTTCACCAACTATCTGACTGCCTTGGACAAGAAGGGGATCTCTTTGAACTCTCTCACTTTTTCTGCTGGGTTGAGAAGTCAAGTTATTTCAGGTCAAGTACCTACTCTTTGTCAGGCACTGTGCTAAGCTTTAGAGATACAAAGAAAAGACTCAGGGAACACAAGAGTTTTGATTGTTTTATGAGGAAGCTCTATTATCTGGGTTCAGAGGAAGGAGAGAAGGAGAAACTGACAAGATAGGGCAACAGGCTAGGAATAATAAACTGGGAAACCACAGACCCCTCCAAAGAACAAGGAATGGGAGATTACTCACCTTAGTAAGCATTCCTTTAATTTGCAATCCCTGTTCCCTCTCCCATTCCCCAAATTAGGACATGGATTGTGGGTTGACATTTTAAAAATATAAATAACTATTTATTGTACCATTCTAGACGCCATAGTTGGTTCAGTAGTTCTCCAATGATTAACATCCATTTTGTTTCCATGTTTTCATATCAGGAAAAATGTTCAGTTTTAATCTAATCTCCTATGTGTTTTCAAAAGCTTCTTTCAATGGGTCTTAAAGAATACAATAGCTCAAGAGAGTCTTCTATACTACTCTCAGATGGGATCTAATGTAGCAATGAAGTAACGTAAACATTAACTTACAAAATTTGATAACACGTGTTCAGAACGCCATTGACTGGGTTCTTTAGTATTTCCCTAAAAGGTAAGAGATTTGATTTGTCCAGTGTACTATGGGTTTTAGTCACTGACATAGTTTCCCAGTCACCTAAAGGGTCACTCCTCATGGAGTCAAAGAATCTCAGATTTGGTGGATATTCCACTGCCATATAAATCAACACACCTTCTAATTCAACATACTCTTAAACCAAACGTGTGTCCATATAGACACAAAGAGGGCTCCATCTACCAGAATCAGTACTGTATCCTTCCTAAATATCCTTTCCATGCTATTGTTAAGAATATTCCTTTTTGGTTATATGTTGAATGGTCTATGAATGCCTCATTTCTTTCCAATCATGAGTCTGAACCACTAGGATGGCCCAGAATAGTACCTCAGAAAAGCTTGATAGCCCTAATTAAGTGTCACATTGGAAGAGCTCATATTTCAGAATCACTTTATTTTATTTTATTTTTTAAGAGGGTGGAGAAAATATTGAATGTGAATAATGAGATGATAAAATAACATCTCAGTGGTCCAATGAATCATCCATGGAAATTTGCGTTTAATTAATTCAAGGCTGTTCCTGTCATTTTAATTAATATTTTGTCAGTAAGTTTTAGTGCTGGTGAAAGGTACTGAATTGAAATGAAATCCTGCTATTCCCTGAAATGCTGATAAGGATACACCAGAAGAGTCATTTGCTTATTCTGCCTCTACTGTGTCCCAAGACTGACTCTCTGAGACAAAAAGAGAGACTGCTTGAACTCTGGCTTTTTCTGTTGAGTTGAGAATATAAGTTATTTCAAGTCAACAAATACCTACTCTTTGCCAGGCACTGTGCTAAGCTCTGGGGATGCAAAGAAACGTAAAAGGCAATCCCTTCCCTCAAGGATCTCACAGTCTAATGGGGGAGATAGCATGAAAACAACTTTGTATAAATGAGACAAATAGAGGATAAACGAGAGATAATCTCAGAAGGAAGACACTAGAAGACAGAAGGCTGAGTAGGATACTGGGTTTTCACATTTCAGAAACTTGATAAACATGAACCCAATCAGAGGATGCCTTACTACTGTCATGGTAGAGTTTATTTTTCCTGAATTTGAGAATTTCAGAACAGTGACTTTAGGGTTCCACCATCTGTACTTTTCTTTAGTTGTTTCAACATCAATTTTGTCCACAAGGAAGAATGTCCAATTTTCCATATAATCCAAAAATGGTAATTATCATTAAATTTTTACCATGTAAGCCTGGGATATATCATACTATGTACTTCTTCCGAAATTTGGGAATAACCTAATTTTTGTCTTTGAACCTTTAGCATTTAGCACATCTTTTGGTGCTTAAAAAATAAATGCATATTGACACAAAATTGTGTATCAGTTGATTGATGGACCTAGAAAAGGCATCATCAGATTAGGAGAGTTTTTTTATGAATTTGGCAGTCAATGAAAAGGCAATTGTTACAGATTTCTGTAATTTTTTAAAGATGTTTCTGATAGTAAGAATAGCTGGTAGAATGATTTCTAGTTAGTTATTCACAACAGAGATATTAAGTCTTTTATTTAACTAACCTTTATTTTAACTATTCTCTAAAGAGCCTCTAGAATGCATTTGAAAAGTTGGGACATTTTTAACCAAGATAGAAAATTAAGTATGAAAAAATGAGTAATTATCAAGAACTATTCATAGACCACTTTTATTATCAATTGTTGCCCTCTTTTGAACAACCATTTTAGTTTTATTTTTAAAAATTTATTTAGAATATTTTTCCATGGTTACATGATTCATGGTCTTTCCCTCCCCTGCTCCCTCACCTCTCCTGGAGCTGACAAGCAATTCCACTGGATTATACATGTATCATTGTTTAAAACATATTTCCATGTTATTCAGATTTGCAGTAGAGTAACATTAAAACCCTAATCACATCTCCATCGCACTAAGTGATCAATCATATGCTCCCACAGTTCTTTCTCTGGATGTGGATAGCATTCTTTCTCTTAAGATCCTCTGGATTGTCCTGGGTCATTGCATTGCTGCTAGTAGAGAACTCCATTACATTCTATTGTGTCACAGTGTATCAGTCTCTCTGTACAATGTTCTCCTGGTTCTGCTCCTTTCACTCTGCATCAATTCCTGGAGATCTTTCCAGTTCACATGGAATTCCTCCAGTTCATTATTCCTTTGAGCCCAGTAGTATTCCATCACCAACAGATACCACAATTTGTTCAGCCATTCCCAATTGAAGGGCATCCCCTGATTTTGCAATTTTTTTGCTACTACAAAGAGAACAGCTATAAATATTTTTGTACAAGTTTTTTCCTTATTATCTCTTTGAGGTACAAACCCAGCAGTGGTATGGCTGGATCAAAGGGCCGGCAGTCTTTTAAAGCCCTTTGTGCATAATTCCAAATTGCCATCCAGAATAGTTGGACCAATTCACAGCTCCATCAGCAGTTGAATAACCATTCAGAAAAATAATGTTCACAAAAATGAAAAGGAATTAAAAGTATAAGCCATGAACTCAAAGCACCTGGATACAAATTCCACTTCAGCCATGGGCAAGTCATTTAAATTCTCTGGGCCTTTCTTTTTTAAATATAAAATTAAGGGAAGGATGAGATTATTTCTAAGGTCAGCTTCCTGCTTTCAATTTATGAATCCATGAAGTTTTCATTGTGAAATGAAATTAAAATGAATATTGAAATGAAAAAAGAAGAATAGAAGTGTATCTTGAGGTATATGATTGAAAGAAGATCTTTCTTGTCTGGATGATAAAAGGTTATTTTGATGAGCTTATTATTTCTTGTTAATTTTAAGTTAATTTTAATAATTATGCTGTAAATGATAATAAAGACTGGCATTTTTATATTCCTTTAATTTTTTTAAAACCCTTACTCTGTATTAGAATTGATGTTAAATATTAGTTTAAAAGCAGAAGAGAGATAAGAGCCAGGCAATTGGAGTTACATTATTTGTTCAGGGTCACACATCTTGGAAGTGTTTGAGGCCAGATCTGAACAGAAGATTTCCCACCTCTAGGACTGGCTCTCAATCCATTGAACCATCTAGCTGCCCCCAGACTAAACCAGGGGAACTTAACTTTCATTATCCCTTTTGGCAATCTAGCAAAACCTGTTTTTGGTTGTTTTTTGGGTTTTGTTTTGTTCTGTTTTGCAAAAAAAAAAAAAAACCTCTTATTTTATTTGGGGGTCAACTTACAAGGGAACTACTATATCAGACAAAGGAACTTCTCTGAACAATTAGCCATAGTATTCATTAAAAATGAACAGTACAGCATTTGACAATAAGAAATACAAAATTTCTTGAAAAAGAATTTAAAATACAGTTTTAAATGTTTTCATGATGCTAAATCATGTTTTCAAATGCATAGAATAAAATACATAGGATTATAAAGGAAATCGGTTATCTTGAAATATAGTTATCAATTTTTTTAAGTTTATGGATCCACAGTCAAGAACCTTAATCTAAGTCTATCCCTTCTTTTTACAGATGAGGAAAGTTAATCTGAAAGATATTAAGTGACTTTTACGAAGTCACTCAAGCATATATATGTTCATATTTTGAACTGGAACTGGAATTCAAACCCAGTTTAAAAAAATCCCTTTATTACATTTTTCAATTTAAAAAATTTACACTCATTTTAAAATTCTGAGTTCCAAAATTCTCCTCCTTCCAAACCCTCTTCCACCCATCAAGAAGGCTAGCAATATGATACCCTTTGTACATGTGAAGTCTTACAAAGCATATATCCATATTAGCCATGCTGGAAAAAAATCAAGAAAAATAGAGTGGAAAAAGTGAAAAGAATATGCTTCAGTATGCACTCAGAGTTCTTCAGTTCTCTCTCTGCAAATGGGTAGCATTTTTCATTGTGAGTCCTTTCAAATTGTATTGATCAGAGCAGCTAAGACTTTAATAGTTGATTAGGATTAACAATATTGCTGTTACAGTATTCTGTTTCTGTTCATTTTACTTTGTATCAGTTCATATAAGTCTTCTCAGGTTTTTCTGAAAGCATTACCCTGATCTTTTTATAATAGTATTTAAAAATATTTTTATATTTTTATAATAGTATTCAATCACAATCATATACTACAATTTTGTTCAGTCATTCCTCAATTGATGGGCATCTCCTTTGTTTCCAATTCTTTACCACCACAAAAAGAGCTGATTTTGTTTTATTTTGCTTTATTTTGTTATGTTTTGTATATATAGATCCTTTTCCTTTGATGTTTTCTGGATATAGATATAGTAGTGGTATTGCTAGGTCAAAGACCATATAATTTTATAAGCCTTTTCAACATAATTGTTTCCCAGAATACAAACTTGGGCTTCCCATCTCCAATTCTTGACTTATTGGTTGTGAGACAGAATATAACCAAAGTAGGAAGTGGGTCAAAATAAATTCATTCCAATATGGAAAATTTGTCAGTCTATGTATTGATATTTATCATTCTTTTGGTTCCTTTCTCATCGTTATATAGAATCAAACTTAAAGAAATCATAGGTAGGATGCTTAAATATACAAAACATGTACAACCAATATCAAATTGCTTTCCATCTTAGGGAGACCGGCAGGAAGAAAGGGAGTGAGAGAGTTTAGAACACAAAATGTTAGGAAACAAACACCAAGAAGTGTTTTGACATATAATTGGGAATGAATAAAACCATACTGAAGAGGAGGGAAAAAGAACAAAAAAGAAATATACAGCAAAGACAATGTTCAAATAGAAATCAGACTTGAGTGAGCTTGAAAAATGTGAGGAAATAACAATCATGTCTGTCAAAATTTCCTAGAAATAGTCTCGCAGAGAACTTAATAATTGTCTGTTAATACCTAATACCCAAAGCTGAGGCTGAGGAGACTTCCTGTGGGAAGTCAATGGTGAGGGAAGCAAGCAGGATCAATAAATCCAAAGGAAAAGAAATTAAACATTTCATTCCAGAGAAGCTTGGGTATTAATGAAGACCAAATAAAACCAGAAGGGATAATCAGTAGAACCAGAATGCATGATCCAGGAGCTAAAAACCACAAAAAATCCACAACTATCCCAGGTTTGGTGAATCATGGGAGAAAACATATTGGATTGTGACTGTCCTTAGAATTTTTTGCTGAAGTACTAGATGATTATGGTTATATCTATCTATAGGAGGCACAAATTAAAACCAGGAACTATGGTTAGCAAATAGACACAATACATGTATTCCATATTAAAATGAAACATGCTTCCTTACTCCTCATCCTGCTGCCTTTAAAAGGTTTATTTGAAAATATGGAGAAACGTATACTGCATATAAGAAAGCATTCCATCAAAAATGGTAAAAAAAATGGACAAGCTTCATTTAAATAGAAAAATTCAATTTATAGAGATGGCTAATGCTTACCAATGTTGAATTAAAAAAAAACACCATCCCATTTATTTGTCTATGACTTTTTAATTCAATAGGGAACTTAGCTCTCTTTTTTTTCTTATGTGGAGAATCAGCACAGAGAGCCATCAATGGCCAGGATGAACTGCATTCCAGTCTGGCCTCTGACCAATAAATGACTCTGTGTCCTTGGGCAAGTTACTTACCCTATCAGTGTTGTAGGCAATTCTCTAAAACTATACCTTGATTTTTTGTTTTGTTTTTGAAACCCCTACCAATACAAAATATTAATTCTAAGGCAGAAGAGCGATGAGGGCTAGAAAATTGGGATTAAGTGACTTGCCCAAGAAAGTCTCTGAGATCAGATTTGAACCCATGACTTCCCAACTCTAGACCTGGCACTCTATCCACTGAGCCACCTACCTGCCTCAAGATGATACATTGTAAAGAAAACCCAGAATTACTTTGTTAGAGAGCATTTCTTCATCTAGGAGTGAAATCACAGCTCTAGTTTGAATGCTTTTTCTCAATTATAAAGCTAAATAGAATATTTCATGCATTTATTTCTGTCTCCCAAAGAAACAATTAATTTACTGATCAGCGAGTTCTTGGCAGAAAGAAGATTCTTATGCTTGGCCTAAATATACTTAGTGTCAAAAATAGCATACATGCACATAGCACTTTAGTGTTTACAGAACATGCTACTTGATATTGTAAAGAAAATTCACTTTGAAAGATTATATAACATATATGTATACATACATATATATATAAATACATATATACGAAAACACATATACAAACACAAATCTCTCAAACCCAGGGACCTTGAACTCAAGTATCCTGACTTAAAGTCCAAAACTCTAGTACATGTATTAATTATCTCTCCCTTACAACTGAGGAAACTGAGACTCGGAATTTGAAAAAAACTTCTTCCAGGTAATGGAGCTTGTTCATATTGGCACTGGGACTTGAACTCAGGTCTCCTGTGTTCTGACTCAAAGTCAGAAAGTCTTGTGTTTTTTTAGGAAGATCTCCCTCTCTCTCTCTCTCCCTCTATCAATCTCTCTCTTTACTAATAAATGCTTTAATAAATATTTACTAATAAATAAAATCTGGTAATAAGCATCCAGATTAATTTTCATTTCTAACACTTTCCATTCTGTCATTCAACAACTCATCTTCACAATATCCTCACTCATCCTCAAAAAGTCTTTGTAAAGCAAGAAAGGCTATATATTTTTCTGTTTTTTACATCCATACAGCTTAAGTGACTCTCTTGGTAGCATAGTGAGTCACGGGTGGAGTTGGGCTAGTAGCCCTGATTCTGTTTGCCGCCTTGCAGCCTCTCTCTCCCAAGGTTGCCATTTTGGACAAAAGCAGCCTTTGTGAGTAACTGACTTCACAGGAAATAAACTCTTGGGACCCATGGGTCAGCTGCCAACAAACACCATCGCATCTCCTACGGGGAGTTTATCAAAATAACTCTACGATTTAACACAGTTGATTCTTCTTGCCTAGAAATCTCTGGAACAATAAATCTTGAGGTCCTGGAGAGGGGCTAATCTTTCAGGTAACATAGACAGCTCTCTCCAATTCCTACTTCATTGTTTAAGCCCATTTCTTAAAGTTGACACAAAGAATGTCAGGCATACAAAAGGAGGACTAGACTGTCCCTTCCAACCCACTTTTGTTTTCCCATAATTGTTCCCTAGTTCTGATGGCCAGGATAACTTGGGACCCAGCAACCTTTCTGGGTCTCTTCTATTTCCATCAAGACTCATCCCTGCCTTTTGAAATTCTTCTGCATATTTGGCTATCAAACTTGTCTCCTTCTTCCTCCTTTGTCAGAGTTCTCATGAATTGTACCCTGAAGGCTCTGGTGCTCCTGTAAAGGGTCTAAGTGCAGACTACATAAATTAAGACAGAAATGAGAATCACTGAGGGAAAAGCAGAACTTGTCCCACATTGAGAATCCCATAAAGCAAAAGCATCTCATTAGAGTTAATAAAACTAGTGCAGGAATTAGAATGACAAATGCACTTGAAGATTGAGGACTATGTAACTTGATACTTGTGCCCAAATCCTTGCACTTTAATAAAGCATTTTAAATAATAAATTGGAATTTAATTAACCATGGTCTCATAAAATCAAAACTCTCTAAAGAGCTTTTGTTCCTTGCAAGAATATTACTCTATTATGGGTGTGTTCTAGTGGAACACCAGTGACGATAGCTGGGAATTTTTTTAAATCCTTACCTTCTGTTAGAATCACTATTAAGTAGTGGTTCCAAGGCTGAAGAACATTAGAGGCTAGGCAAATGGGGTTAACTGATTTGGCCAGGGTCTCAAAATGTCTGAGGTCAGATCTGAACCCAAGAACTCCCATCTTCAAGCCAGGCTATCTATCCACTTAGCTTTTTAGCTGCCCCCTGTGATGTCTTTTAATGAATAGATTGGTCTTTAAGAGATATGCTCATCAGAGTCCCACAAGAACCTGAGGGAGGACATAAAGAAAGGAATCAGCGAACCTCCCTGGGTTTGAAAATGAGGGCATGGAACACAGATGCGTTGAAGTCAGTTAAAGTGGAATGCCAGATTGTTAAATTTTCAGTATGAGCATTTGGACTTTAGAAATAGAAAAATTCTTCAAATCAGGGCTTGATTTCCTCTTGTTGATTGTCTAGACTTAAGAAACTGATGAAGATGTTAGTAATGCATACTAATATTCAACAAATTTAAAATATATCCTTCAGTTCAATTTCTTTTTTAAATTAAGGGAGAGAGAGGAGGAGGCAAGGAGGGTCAGGAGAGCAAGAGACCATTCTGTAGCCCAGGTAAGTTCTCCTTGAGCTGGTGCTGTCTTGCTTCCTTCCCTCCTTATCATCCTGGTCTTAATCACAAGTATCTACAATTTCTAGTCACAGCTCTGTTAACTGCTCTTCCTCTCTGAAACAGGAGATGAAAAAAAGAAAGACAGATCCTCTGGGATGATGTTCATCATGGATTGTTCCATGCTACCCCTATGGTAGAGCTGATTGTTTAGAAGAGAAGAAGAATGATGGAGTCCTATTCAATTTTTAAGTGGCAAAGAATGCTGACCTTGCAGGCTGTTTCTGAGCTGTTTCCCCTGTGAGACTCTTGTCTTTACTATGGAGATCCTAGGAAAAGCCTCTTGTACTGTGTTGGGTTGGGTTGGATTGGGTTGAGTTGGGACCAAGTCAAAATCTAGAGCATGAAGAACCTCAAAAGGTTTGAATAATGACGGCTCCTTGTTTGAAAGTTAACCTTAGCTGCAGTCTTAACAACATTTTTCTGGTTTCTGATTTCTTTTGATTTCTGAGATCTGCTAATGAGATCAGACTTTTCATGTCTGTACCCTGATCATATGAGGTCTCAGGACTAAGTATTTTTTCTTTTAAGAGATCAAGGGAATGAAAGATGGAAAGAAAAACACATATAGAGAGTGCAACAAGGAGAGGGAAAAAATAAGTTTGTGAGATTCACAGAGAAAGAGGGACACCTACATGGGGGACAGGTTGAAACCTTTGCCTCAGGCTTACCTAGAGGGAAAGGTAATAAATCTTCAGAGATAGGATCAGGCTGCTGGGCTTTAAGGCACAAGGATCATTAATGATCATTTTTCTCCATGCGTTCTCCATTGCTAAAGTATTGAATTTTTTGACCCAGAGGAGAGGGCGTAACTGAGAAGGAACATATATAAAATTCCTTCCTCAAAGGAAAGAGGGAAATATTGTCCAACATAGAATGAGTATAGAAGTGAAACAACAGACAGGAAGAGAACCCTAGACTCATGACAATTACCTCACTATCTTCCCCAACTTCTTTTGTTTATAACATTCCATGACTCTTTGATATAATTTATAAACTAATTAAGGAGAGATTATATTAATATAAGTCATATATATATAGATATATGCATTATATACAAACTCTTGCCAAATTTCTTGGCCATAGCCAAATAATTCAACATCAGACACTGATTTGATTGTATCATTACCATCTGCTTTGGCGATGTCCCCTAAGGACCAGGGGACTTTTCCATCTGACTTGCAGCTGAAACCTTCCATCTGTGTTGTCTCCCCAAAGAGAATGTTAGCACCTTGAGCTCAGGGAATGCCTTGTTTTTCTATTTGTATCCCCAATGCTTAGCAAAGTGCTTTGCCCATTATAAGTACTTAGTGAATGCTTGACTTGTTCTTTCGTTTATTCAAAAAGAGATCTATGGGAGAGGGAGAAAGATAGAAGTCTATATGAAGAGGAACTGACACCTTGATCCTCTCCTTGGCCCCAGCTTACTACATTAGAGAGTTTGGGGAATTTCTCTTTGGACGAGATTTGAGATTCTTGGTTCAGCTACAGTGGGACAGCTCATCTTCTCTGTGCATTTTCTGTTATATTTTTGTCTGTAAACTACCTCCGATTTGTGTTGTTGGCTTGGGTAAATGGGTATACTCACTATTTACTATGTATGGAATTTATGGAACTGACATTTGGTGGGAAGAGAGTCAAACCTTGGATAAATATTTTGGAGTATTCTTTCCCTTTTGAAGGATAGTGACTAGGAATTTATATTGAAACCTAAAAATGACTTTCTCAAGACTAACAATATTTAGAAGAGCAGAGAGATATAATACTAGCCCAGTATCCTTTCTCTGAGAAGAATAGAGCCATTTTCTATTTTATTTTATTTTTTATTATAAAGATATTTTATTTTACCAATTACATGAAACAACAAATTTCCATATAAGTTAAGTTCCTATTTTAACTAATTTTTATTGTTGTTGTTGCTAATTTGGTGCAAAACTTAGTTGTTAAGTGCTATCAGCTCCCTCTCAAATTGGATGCCCTGAAGTAAAGCCCTGATTGTCCCATACTAGTTATAACTCTACTATAAATCAGGGTTGGATTACATCCACTTTACAAATTCAGCTTTCACTTTAATTTCATTTGCCTTTTGGAATAATAATTTTCGATAGTACAGAGTGGCCAGCCTTTGGCACCAGTCTTTTTCTTCACCTCCTGGTGAGAATCAAAGTCTCCTTGGAGAGGGTGGGTGAAGGACATTCCAGATATGTCTATTTAGGCTCTTGTAGGTCACTTTTAGGTAGTTCTATGTGAAAACATATAACCTACACATGTAAGACAATACACACACACATGCACACAAATGCACACACTATCCATGGATGAAATTCCTAGAGTTCTTTTCTGGAGCAATACTGTCTCCCTTCCCTGTTCTGTCCATCTGCTTTCCTGGCTACCCTACTGATATATAGAGATACAGACCAGCAAGGCATAAATAGGAGAGAAAGAGAGAGAGACAGAGTTAGAAGTAGACTTCTGCCTTCCAGCAGCCCCTTCATCTGATGACCTAACACATTATTGCTACAATAATGATTTTTAAAGTCATGTTGTCGTATCTTAGGAGTGACTGATCCCTTTATCAGGTATGCAGAATCATACCTAATCAGGAATCCGTTTGCTACAATATTGTAGGAAAATTATAGTTCAGGGTGTGGATTCCTTGCCAGGATCTATTCTAACCGAGGCAGAGACTTTGGAAATAACATACTCAAGCAGATGTTGACACATATCAAGAAATCTAGAACCATACATCCCCAGAGACCCACAACCAATTTTTTTTCATGTGCTGTCAAACACATTAAGATCTATGAAACAAGAACAAAAATCAACATGTTAGATTTCTAGGACATGGGCATAATTCCACCAGGAATAACACACCCTGTTCTACATTATAGGTGATATTTTCAGTCATTTCAGTTTTGACCAACTCTTTGTGGTCCCATTTGGGGTTTTCCTGGAAAGATCCTGGAGGGCTATTTTGCCATTTTCTTCTTGAGCTCATTTTAAAGATAAGGAAACTGAGGCAAACAGGATCAAGTGACTTGCCCAGTGTCACAAAGCTAGTAAATTTGAACTCAGGAAGATGTGTCTTCCTGACTCTAGGCTAGGCACTTTAGGCACTGTGATGGCACCTAGCTGCCTTCTCCATCCTAATTACTGATGTTTTAATACCAGCTCTTCATAATTTTTCACCTGTGGTTTGGCATTTCAGAGGATGGTTAGACTAGGAATAGGAACTGGACCTGGGAACTCCTGGGTAAGGAAACTCCTTCTATCAATGCAGTTCTTTAATTTATTGTCTTAGTTGTTCAGACTGAGATGTTAAGGGACTTAATCAGGATCTTGTAGTCAGGATATGCCAGAGGTACAATTTGAACTCCAGTCTTTCTACCATTTATGATTGCTCTCTATCCACTAAGACATGCTTCTTCAGAATATGGAGAGGATGCAAATAAAAACAAAGAAAGACATCTCTTAGCTGAGAGAGATGCTGCAAGAGGTCAAACAATTGGCCATGACTTCAACACTGGCAAAAATCAATGAGAGTAAGATGCCTGAGTAGATCAAGATCTTCAACAAGGAGACATGGCTTTGCTGAAAAATCTTGGTTTCTTGGGTATCAAGCATGATGGAAACCTACTACATTCCAAGTTGCTAAGAAATCGAGCATCTTGCCTATTTACAGAGTAGCCCCAGAGGATGATGAAGAGGCAATTCATTGCATCCACCCATTAGCCATCTGGCAATTAGAGAGTTGGTTTGATGCCCTGATGAACAAGAGGATGCAAGAGATTAGAATTTGACTCAGTGGGCTCTGAATAAAGGAGAATACTCACTAGTTATACAAAGACTGGCTCAAAGATAACATTTCCACTGAAGGGCTCACTTGCCTCAAACTGAGGGAAGTACCAGTTCAGATAGAAGAGAACTAAATCAGAGGTAGAACTTTTCCTTCCTTCCTAGAGCTTTGGCTATATAAACTCCTAGGGTATGGGGCCGATTTGTGGAGTCTGATACCGAGCCTGGATCCCCAGTAAGTTAAGATATAGGGATGCAGGCTGTGATGAGGATGATGGCTAGCTTATACCATGAACCAGTTCAAGTGTAGAAAAGTCAGCACATCCCAAGAGCCAAACTCATCCAATCTGTAGTAGACAACATTATAGTTAAAATTGGAGAACTGGTTACATGGATAGGCAGACAACAGTCCTAGAGATTGGCCAAGTGATGTGGATATCATACCTAATCATTAATTATTTCATGTAGAGAAAGAACATGAGTCATGTAACCATGGAAAAATTTTCTTAATTAATCAATAAAATTTTAAATTAAAAAAGCTAAAAAGATTAAAATTAATTAAATTTAAAAAATTAATTACTGCATGTTTTGAGTTATTCTTCTGCTTTGCCACCATGTTTATTTGCTTATATCCCAGTACAATGTATGGGGTATAGCAAAATCTGTCTACCATCTTGCTATTTATTATTTTGGTGTTTTAGATAAAGTGCAAGGCCTAGAGTCAGAAGACTTGAAGTCAAATCCAACCTCAAATACTTAACAAGCTGTAGTGACCCTGGACAAGTCACTTAACCTCTGTTTGCTTCTGTTTTCCCATTTGTAAACTAGGGATGAGGATTACACCTACTTCCCAGGATTCTTGTGAAACTCAAATGAGATAATTGGAAAATACTTACACAAAGTAAACTCTGTAAATGTTAGCTATTATTATCATATGCCCTAATGCTTGTATACCTGAAATCATTTTTTATTGGCTTGTTGATGTTATTTCTACATTTGTTTTGTCCTTTATGCTTTTTTTATTTTGTGTTATGGATATGCATGCATTATATACTATTATGTTCCCATGGAATCTTTGTGCCTGGAGCCCTAAAGAGTTAATTCATTTATGTGCTCCCCCCAGACCTTAGTTTATTCACCTGCCAAATGAGGAAGATGGATTACATCATCTCTAAAATTCCCTTCTGTTCTGGTTCTGATGATCCAACTTAAAGGAGAGCCCAGAGTCATTTGTTACTTCTTGGACACTGGAGGATTTTCAGTAACTCATCAAGGATATGAAGCCATTATAGCAGGGAATAAATGTGGGAATTTTGCTCTGATCCCAAATCTACCTCACCTTCTCTCCCAATAACACTCTTTTCCCTTCTTCAATCTACTTTTCTCCAGCTGTCAAGAGACAGTAGAGTCTAGAGGCCAGCCAAAACATTCATTTTGGAAGAACAATTAGAGGGCTAAAGTCACAGTTTCTTCTTTGCCTTTTGGCATAAATCTATCAAAATATGATATTTGGATTGGCACCACTTGTAATTTATTCCCAAAATGTGGGATAAAAGGAGATATGTGATTCCCAAGAGGATGAGTCCATACATTCCTGACCGGAATGAAGTCCTTGGGTCACACAAAGGACAGAGCTCTGTTCTAATAAATTGTCACTCCATCTTCAGAGCTGGCAAGCCAAACTTGAGTTTGGAGGAGAACTACTCTTAGATATTTTAGAAAGGACATAAGATGTAGTCTTAGGAGGACAAGTGATTCCTGGCAGGACACAAAAAAGTAATAGGGTCATATATTTCAGGGAAGCAAAACCAAAGTGTCCAGAAATGGGAAAAATAAAAGAATCTCTTAGAGCTGACAAATTTCAAGGTTAAAATATACAGAATATAAATGTATATTTTCTGTAAAATGATAAAGCAATAAGAAAAAAGGTCAGTTTTGTTCAGAAGGAACAGTAGTCCAGGGAAAGTCAATTAAATTGGTGGAATGGAGAAGAAGCAAGTCATACTGAGGATGAGCTAAAGGGCCTGGGAAAGGTGAGGTTTGCAGTGGGACCATAGGACTGGGCATTTTATTAATTCATAGGATCCAATGTCAACCAGGTCCTCACTGATTGAAGCAAGGCAATCATTTATTTCTTCTCAATTGATATCTTCTGTCAGTCCCCATAGAAACTATCTCAGATCTTTTCTTCTTGTATCCCAAACCTTTCTCTCTCCCTTCTCTTTCATCTGAGGACCTCAATTCTAAGTTTCCTAAGAAATCTGAGGCATTTGCCAGGACACCCTAGTCTCTTGTTCTCTTCATTTAAAAATTATTTTAATTCATTCTCCATTCTCTCCTCTTCCCTCAGAATGATGAAGTGACTTTTTCTTGCTAAGATCAATGTAAACTGTTACTCCCATTCAACCTCTCCCATCTTCTCAAGAATATTGACCCCTTAGTCAATCTCCCTAATTTTCCATTTATTTATCAATTGGTTCCTTCCTACTGCTTTTAAATATACTAAAGTCTCTCCCATCCTTAAAAAACTTTTATTAGGCTCCTCAAGTTATCATTCTCTACCTCTACTCTTTTTATCAGCCAAATTCCTTGAAAAAGCTATCTACACTTGCTGCCTGTATTTCCTCTCCTCTCACTTAGAACCCAACCCTTTGCAATCTGGCTTACAATGTGCACTAAAATTGTTCTCTCCAAATTTATCAATGATCTCTTATTTGGCAGATCTGGTCTTTTTTTTCAGTCTTCATCCTACTTGACCCTCTGCTACATTTGCAATGTTAACCATCCTTTCCTTCTGGGTATTCATTTCTTTCTGTGATTTTCTGACATTATTCTCTTTTGGTTCTCTTCTTACCTATAAGACCACCCATTCTCAATCCCATCTGCTGTCTCATCATCCATCTCATGCCTCCTAATTGTTGGTTTTCCCCAAAGCTCTGTCTTAGGTCCTCTACCTTTCTCTATATGCATATTCTCTTAGAAATTTTATCAGCTCTCATGGGTTTTACTATCATCTCTATGGAGATGACTAATGGACTTATACATCTAGCATCAAGTCTCTTGAGTTTCATTCCCCAACCACCTATTGGACTTTTTCAAACTGAATGTCACAGAGATGCATCAGACTTATGTCCAAAATAGAACTTACCTTTCCTCCCTAACCTCAACTCTCTTCTATACCACTTCATTTCTGTCAAAGGCACCACCATTCTTCCACTATCTCAGATTCTTGACCTCTATATCATCTTCAATCCTTCGCTCTCCCTCACCTCATATCCAATCACTTCTCAGCTCTTGTCGTTTCTACATTGATAATATCTCTCACATTAGATCCCTTCTCTGTACTCACACAACCCACTAATTCAGGAACATATCACCTCTTGTATAGATTATTACAACAACCTCCTAATCAGTCTCCTTGTCTCAAGTTTCCCCTTTGTTCAGTACATTTTCTACACAGCTGACAAAGTGTTTTCCTTAAATGTAGACCTGGTCATATCCTGTCCCTACTCAAATTCTAGTAGCCATTTATTGTCTCTAGAATAACATATGCACTCCTGTGTTTAGATTTTAAAACAATTTATAACCTATTCTCAACCAATCTTTCCAATCTCACTGGATGTTTCTCCCTCACTCATACACTGTCATTCAACAAAACTAGCCTTCTTCTTGTTCCTCACACATGACCCTCCATCTCCCTGATCCATTAATTTGCATTAGCTATGCATATTTGACAACTTTCATCTCATTGAATTCTTCTTTTCTTTCAAGGCCACCTTCTATGAATGAAACAATGCCTGATCCACCAACTACAAGTACTTTCTCTCCCTAACTACATCATATTTAACTACTTTGAATTTATTTGCACTTATTGCATATATACATACACACAAATATTTATAAATAATTCCATTACTATAAAAGCCCCTTAAGAATACCAACTGTTTCATTCTTTACATTTATTTCCACAGTGCCTAGAATATAATAGACATTTAAAAATGCTTCTTCATTGACTAATTTTTTAATTCTCCCACCCCATACTTTCTTTTAAGTGAAAAATAGTATGCTTTGATCTGCATTCCAATTCTAACAGTTCTTTCTCTTGAGGTGCATAACATTCTTTGTCATAAGTCCTTCAGAAGTGTCCTGGATCATTGAGATGAGCTGAAAGTAGTCTTTCACAGTTGATTATTATGCTGCTACTGAGTACTATGTTCTCCTTGTTATTCTTATTTCACTCAGCATTTAGTTCATGTAGGTCTTTTTAGCTTTTTCTGAAATCATCCTGCTCATTTTTTCTTATAGGACAATAATATTCCATCACCATTATATGCCACAATTTGTTCAGTCATTCCCCAGTTAATGAATATCCTCTCAGTTTCCAATTCTTTGCCACTACAAAAAGAGCTGCTATAAATAACTTTTGTACAAGTAGGACCTTTCCCCCATTTTTTATCTCTTTGGGATACGGACCCAGTAGTGGCATTACAGGATTAAACGGTATGCAACTTTTATATTCCTTTGGGCATGGTATCAAGATATCCTCCAGAATGGTTGGGTCAATTTGACCAACAATAGATTAGTGTCTCAATTTTACCACATCCTCTCCAGCATTTATCACTTTCTTTTACTGTTATATTTTCTAATCTGATATGTATGAGGTGGTACCTCAGAGTTATTTCAGTCTGCATTTCTCTAATCAATAATGATTTATTGATTAAATTAAAAATTAAAATTTTTTCACATGATTATTGATAGCTTTGATTTCTTTATTTGAAAACTGCTTTTTCATATCCTTTGACCATTTGTTAATTGAGGAAACACTTGTGTTCTTATAAATTTGACTTGGTTCTATATAGATTTTAGAAATTAGATCTTTATCAGTCAAATTTGTTTCAAAAATTTTTTTCCCAGTTTGTTGTTTCCCTTCTAATCTGGGTTACATTGGTTTTGTTTGTACAAACCCTTTTAAATTTAATATAATTAAAATTACTCATTTTTCATATTGTAATTATCTCTATCTCTTATTTGGTCACAAATTCTTCCTTTTTCCATAAATCTGACAGTAAACTATTCAATGTTCCCCTAATTTGCTTATGGTATAACCTTTTATATCTACATCATATATCCATTTTGACCTCATTTTGGTATAGGGTATGAGTTATTGCTCTATACCCAGTGTGCTATTGTGTAAATGCTATGTACTGCTGGGAAGACAGTATATGTCTTTCTATTCTCATTCAGCTTTCTCCAGGGGTCTATTAAATCTAATTTTTATAAGATTCTATTCATGTCTTTAACTTCTTTCTTGTATATTTTTTGATTCAATTCATCTAAATCTGAAAGGGAGAAGTTGAGGTCTCCTACAGGTATAGTTTTACTATTTCCTTCTGTAGTTCATTTAATTTCTCCTTTAAAAGTTTGGAGGCTATATTATTGGGTGCATATGTTTAGTATTGATACTACTTCATTTTTATGGAACTTTTATCAAGATGTAATTTATTTCCTCATCTCTTTTAATTAGGTCCATTTTTGTTTTAGCTGTGTCTGAGATCATGATCACTACTCCTGTTTTTTTCACTTCATTGGAAGCATAATAAATTCTGCTCCATTCCCTTAACTTTACTCTGTGAATGTCTACCAGTCTCAAACGTATTTCTTATAAATAGCATATCTTAGGATTTTGTTTTTTAATACACTCTCCTATCTACTTCCATTTTTTTTAACCCTTGTACTTCGGTGTATTGTCTCATAGGTGGAAGATTGGTAAGGGTGGGCAATGGGGGTCAAGTGACTTGCCCAGGGTCACACAGCTGGGAAGTGGCTGAGGCCGGGTTTGAACCTAGGACCTCCTGTCTCTAGGCCTGACTCTCACTCCACTGAGCTACCCACCTGCCCCATCTACTTCCATTTTATGAGTGAGTTTATCCCATTCACATTCACAGTTATGATTGCTAACTGTGTATTCCCCTCCATCTTTTTTCCCACTTTTGATCCTGCTCTTTCTTTCTCCTTTCACTCTGTCTCTTCTCAAATGTGTTTTGCTTTTAATCATGCACCTCAACTTTCCTACCTTCTTATCTTATTCCCCTCCTACTTCTTTATAAGAGATGGTAGGATTCTATACCCAAATGAGTATCATTTTTATTCCCTTTGTGTAGCAATTCTAATGAGAATTGAACTTAAGCATGGCTGTCACCACCTACACTCCTCAACTGTAATAGTTTTTTCATGCTTCTTTAGATGAGATCATTTATCCTACTCTACTTCCCTTTTCTCTTCTTTCAATGCAATCCTCTTTTTCATCCTTTGAATTTTTTTTTGGACTTAATGATTCTTAAATTCCCTTTGTGCATTCTGTCTCCAAGGTATTTGAAATTCAAGGGTTCTTTAATATTTTTATCTTTTGATCCTCTTCTGCCAAATCTTTAATCTCTTTTTCACTTCTTTGGAAAGATCTTACATCATGAATTCATTTTTTCCTTAATCTCCTAATTGAAATTTTAAATTCTACCTGGAGAGTTCTAAGGTCTAATCTATATTCATTCCTCATTTTTTCTATAGATTTCATTTCTCTTTTGAACTATTCTCCAGTTTCTTCCAGTTGTTTCATAATATAAAAAATCCATTGTATTCTGTATTTCCATTTTCATTTGCATTGTGATATTTGTTAAAGAGAGGTTTATATTTTTTAAAGAATTAACAGCTCATCCTGCATTCTGTTTTTAGGATTGATTAATCTCTTTGCTTTATGGGTTTTATTGAAAGTTCATGTTTTGAAATATTTATGCTTATTCATTTAAAAATATATTCTGTCAATAATCATTTTCTGGTTTTTACCTCTTGGTTGGTCCTTAATCTGGGCTATAAAGCTGCTTCAGCCTTTGCAACTTGAGAATTACAGGGTTCACCAACCTCTATCCTTGCCCTGATTTCTCTTTAGGGGCTTTAGAATTAGCCTTTAATAGCTTTCATCTCCCTTTACTTCACAGTGGTCTCCTCCCTAGTTGGCTTTCCTTCTTTCCTTCTCACAGTTGGGCTGGATCAGCCTTTTTTTTTGTTGTTGTTGTTTGCTTTTGTTTTCTGTTTGTTTTTTTTGTTTGCTTTTGCTGGGTTTGGGAAGGGCATGCTGGAGAGAATCTCCACATTCTTGGGGATGCGGTCTCTAACTAAGACCAGGCTACAGTTAGAAGGCAGTACATTTCTGGCATCTCCCTTCTTCTCATGAGGCTGTACAATGATAATGTCTATTGTCTATTGGGGAGGGAAGAATATGGAATGTACTAGCAGTTTCTACACCTGGTGAGAAGGGTGTTCCTTAATGGGCCTCAGGTTCAAGCCTGAAAGTTCATGTCTCTGACAGGAGAAGCAAGAAAATGGTGGGAGAGGTATGCTGAGTGCTTTAAGGATTAGAAATTTCTATTGTTCATTCTGTATATTTAGAAATATCGTGAACCCCTAAAATTCATAAGAATTGTACATTGTTGGGTTTTTCTCTTCTATGTCCTATAGATTGAACTGCTATTGTCCTATATCTGCCAAAAAAGTCCATCTTTTCTGATTATTAGAGAGTTAAAGGGGTCTGGAAAAAGAAATTAATCTTTCATCTTTCTCACCAAATCTCTTATTTTTCCTAAGCTACCTAAAAAGTCTACTTAATTCCTTTTATAAAACAATTGTTTTACCCTGAGTTTAACAAAAGTCCTTCCCCATCCCCCATTTCCCCTCCCCTAAAACCTAATGAATATTTCCATATCAAAATAGAACCAAAGATTGTATATGAAACCATGAAACTTCACTCTATACCACAAGATTTTTTTAAAATTTTAAACATTTATTAATATTCATTTTTAACATGGTTACATGATTCATGCTCCTACTTTCCCCTTCAACCCCCGCAATCCCCCCACCCATGGCCGACGCACATTTCCACTGGTTTTATCATGTGTCCTTGATCAAGACCTATTTCCAAATTGTTGGTAGTTGCGTTGGTGTGGTAGTTTCAAGTCTACATCTCCAATCATGTCCTCCTCAGCCCATGTGTTCAAGCAGCTGTTTTTCTTATATGTTTCCTCTCCTGCAGTCCTTCCTCTGAATGTGGGTAGCATCTTTACCATAAATCCCTCAGGATTGTCCTGGGTTTTTGTATTGCTGCTAGTACAGAAGTCCATTACATTCGATTTTACCACAGTGTATCAGTCTCTGTGTACAATGTTCTTCTGGTTCTGCTCCTATCGCTCTGCATCAGTTCCTGGAGGTCTCTCCAGTTCGCCTGGAACTTCTCCAGTTTGTTATTCCTTTTAGCACAATAGTATTCCATCACCAGCATATAACATAATTTGTTCAGCCATTCCCCGATTGAAGGACATCCCCTCCTTTTCCAGTTTTTTGCCACCACAAAAAGTGCAGCTATAAATATTTTCATACAAGTCTGTTTATCTATGATCTCTTTGGGGTACAAACCCAGCAATGGTATGGCTGGATCAAAGGGCAGGCATTCTTTTATAGCCCTTTGAGCATAGTTCCAAATTGCCAGCCAGAATGGTTGGATCAGTTCACAACTCCACCAGCAATGCATTAATGTCCCAATTTTGCCACATTCCCTCCATCATTCATTACTCTCCCCTTCTTTCATTTTAGCCAATCTGCTAGGTGTGAGGTGATATCTCAGAGTTGTTTTGATTTGCATTTCTCTAATTATTAGAGATTTAGAGCACTTTCTCATGTGCTTATTGATACTTTTGATTTCTTTACCTGAAAATTGCCTATTCATGTCTCTTGCCCATTTATCAATTGGGGAATACTTTGATTTTTTATACAATTGCTTTAACTCCTTGTATATTTGAGTAATTAGATCCCTGTCAGAGTTTTTGTTATAAAGATTTTTTCCCAATTTGTTGTTTCCCTTCTGATTTTGACTACATTGTTTTTGTTTGTACAAAAGCTTTTTAGTTTAATATAATCAAAACCATTTAATTTACATTTTGTAATTTTCTCTAACTCTTGCTTGGTTTTAAATTCTTTCCTTTCCCAAAGATCTGACAAGTATACTATTCTGTGTTCACTTAATTTATTTATAGTTTCCCTCTTTATATTCAAGTCATTCACCCATTCTGAATTTATCTTGGTGTAGGGTGTGACATGTTGATCTAGACCTAATCTCTCCCATATTGTTTTCCAAATTTCCCAGCAGTTTTTGTCAAATAGTGGATTCATGTCCCAAAAGTTGGGCTCTTTGGGTTTATCATACACTGTCTTGCTGATGTCATTTACCCCAAGTCTATTCCACTGATCCTCCCTTCTGTCTCTTAGCCAGTACCATATTGTTTTGATGACTGCTGCTTTATAGTATAGTTTAATATCTGGTACTGCTAGGCCCCCTTCCTTCACATTTTTTTTTCATTATTTCCCTTGATATTCTTGATCTTTTGTTATTCCAAATGAAATTTGTTATAGTTTTTTCTAATTCAGTAAAGAAGTTTTTTGGTAGTTTGATAGGTATGGCGCTAAATAGGTAAATTAATTTGGGTAGAATGTTCATTTTTATTATGTTAGCTCGTCCTACCCATGAACAATTAATGGCTTTCCAATTGTTGAGATCCAGTTTTATTTGTTTGGAAAGTGTTTTGTAGTTGTTTTCATATAATTGCTGTGTTTGTTTTGGTAGATAGATTAAGTATTTTATATTGTCTAGGGTGATTTTAAATGGTGTTTCTCTTTCTACCTCTTGCTGCTCTAATGTGTTGGAAATGTATAGAAATGCTGATGATTTATGTGCATTTATTTTGTATCCTGCAACTTTGCTAAAGTTGTTGATTATTTCTACAAGATTCTTAGTTGATTCTCTAGGATTTTTTAAGTATACCATCATAATCATCTGCAAAGAGTGATAGCTTAGTCTCCTCCTTGCCTATTTTATACCACAGGATTTTTTAAGTATATAATAAACTCAACAAGTCACTTGGAAATGTTTTCTGTTTGTCTCTGCTTGCTTCAGAACTATCTCCTGTATTACTCTGTGAATGTTTAAAAATGTTTCATTGCCCCTCCCCCTTTTTTCCCCTCATGTTGATTGTGTCCAGAATGGTATGGCTCATTCCACATTTTATGTCTATTATCTCTCTAAGTCAGGAGGCAGGTCATTCCACATACTTGGTCATAGGTCCTCTGGGAGAGGTGGCTGGTCTTTATTTTGATCATAGGTTTTAAGTCTTTCAGAGTTGCTTTCTTTACAATGTTGTGGTCATTGTGTAATTTTTTCTGGTTTTGCTTACTTTATAAAATGCGAAGTTTTTATTTCTGAGCATTTTTTGAAAGTTTCTCTTTTCCTCTTTGACATTTTTCAGGGCACAATAACATCATTACTTTCACATTTTACAACTGATGGGTACTAGTTTGCAGTTCTTCTCTTCTTTTTTGTTTTAATTCCCCCTTTAGAATCAAGAAGTTTGTTTTGCTCACAACTATCAGCTTCTCAGTATTATCCTCCCTTTTAATCACCCCTCTTCCTGTCTTCTCTTGTTTCCCTATTGAGTTTGAAGTATTTTCACAAAAAACTCTTTTGTGTGTTGTTGTCTGTGTTTTCACATACTCTTTTGTCTAGTTCAGATAAGCTCATTCTAAAACATTCCTTCCAAACTGTGTGATATATGTGCTTTCACATACTCCTTGATTTGGTTCAGAGTTCCATTGATGCCCATTCCCACCTCCACTTCTTTCATGTTTATATGTAATCTCATACACTCAGTATGAAAAATAGTAACTTTCATTTTTTTATACAAGTATATTCCTTTTACCTTCTCTTCTACTTCCTCTCTTCAAAAACTTAATACAACCAATCCACTTCCTAATTCTCTATTTTTCTTGCTTAATACCCTCAATTCCCTTTGAAGTTAAAGTTCTGAAGGCACACTTGTTTCTTCTTTCCCTATTAAAATATTAGCTCTTTATCATTCCATGCCTCCTTCCAATTGCTCAGATGATTTTTCTAGGTTTCTCTTAAATATTATGTTTGCATTTCAAAATTTCAATACAAAAAATTTTTCATCAGGATTGTTTGAAATTTCTCTATTCTGTTAAAGATTAATTTTTTATGTTCAGCTTTGCAAGAAGCTATTCTTTGTTATAAACCTTTATCTTTTGCCTTTTGGAATATTACATTCCAAGATCTCCTCTCTTTTGTCATAGAAGATGCTAGCTCTTGTATGACTATGGACGCTTGATACAGTCTCTTTGTTTCTGGACTCTTGCAATATTCTTTCTTTCATGTAGGAGTTGTGAGTTGTGAGAAAGACTCTTTTATTTTTCATAATTATGCAATTGTGTATCCTTTTCATTTCACTTTGCTCTCTGGTTCTAATAGATCTGTGTAGTTTTCATTTATGATTTCTTGGAAATCATCATCCAAGATTTTTTTTAAATCATGATTTATACACATTTGCCAATGGAATACAGACTACTAGTAGAATACCCCCACATATGAAAAGACTGAAAGGAGATATGTGCTTCTGTCTCACTGTCTCCCTTGGGTTTTAGTCTTGGACTTGTTATATGGAATGAAACTACACATGAAACCAGACAGATAGTTTTATCTAGACTGTGGGTCAACTCAAGGTGGTCTGGATCAAATGGAAAAACGGAGCTGGAGCACATTACAAATTTTTGAATTGAGCACAGATAAATCCCAGGCACCTTTGACTATCCCCAGCATGTTGGATGTATTTAACAACTAGGTCTCTGGGGAGGAAAATGCATTATCTACATTATTAAAATTTTCTTCATCATATTCTTAAATTTAGACAATCAGTAAAACAATAAACCAAGTCCTGATTTTGTAGTATTTGCCAATTTCTGAAGTATAAATGCTAATGTTGAAAAGTTAACAGTCAGCTGTTATGAGCTGGTAGAAGCTGCCTCCAGCACATGGCTGACACCAGTCACAAACAGGTCAGATATGGTTAACCACGTAGGTTATTAGTTCTTTGGTGTCAGGACCCACTTTCTAGCTACTTCTGTCTATATATTCCTCTCTTCCTTCTGCTCCAAGCCATTTGCATCTGGTCACAAATGACAGACCTATAACAGGGCAGGGTGATCAAACCTTTGTCCCAGGACACTGAAACATAGAGGATACTGACAGTACTACTCCCTTCAGCAGGTAGAAAAACTGAATTTTTCCTAGTTAACACCTAGTTAACAAGAATAATTAATTAAGAGACAGCTGGGTAACTCAGTGGATACAGAGTCAGGCCTAGAGATGGGAGGTCCTGGGTTCAAATCTGGACTCAGACACTTCTTATTTGTGTGTCCCTGGGCAAATCACTTAACACCAATTGCCTAGCCCTTGCTGCTCTTCTGTCTTCATAGTGTTAATTCAAAAATAGAAAGTAAGGGTTAAAAAAAAAGAAGAATTTGTTAAAATAAAGAGCTATCAGACAGCATACTTCTTGCCTTCTTCTCACCCTGAGCCTTCATGATCACAAGTCAAATGTAACCCCAAAACAACCTTCTCAGGTTCTGTCCCCTCATTGGACCTTGGATCCCTGTAAAGTATTCGGTGTGTGTAATTTATTATCACGGAACATTATGGTAGTAATAATGATCCCATATGTCATTAAGGACTGGCCCATAAGCCTCCTTTGCCCTTGTACCATATAATTTCTATTTTATATTAATATAGTGCTTTAAGTTTTAAAAGAACTTACCTGAACCAATCCTTCAAAGTTAATAGTGATAGTTTTATTAGCCCTATTGTACAGATGAGAAAACTGAGGCTCAGAGAATTTAATAGTCATTAATTGTTAGAAGTAGCATTCAAATACAAGATTCTTGTCTTTAGGTCTAGCATGCTTTGAAATACAAGGTCTCGAACACTCATTTCCAAGAAAGCTTTTGATATCCAGTCTTGATCTTTGAAGCAATTAAATATAGCAACAAGCTTTGCATATAGCAACCGCAAGCTCAAGGAAAGTCTTTATCTGTAACTTTTTATCTACAAGTTCTTTGTGTGCATGAACCATTCTGCTGCTCTCGTAGCCCACAGGACACTCCAAGGCAAACAGCAGGCGCTCTGTAATGGCAACTGTTGACTAGATGGGCAGATGAGTGGACACATGCAAGGTCACAGGCACAGATGTTTAGACTGCCATCACTGGCATCTTCCGTTATGGAAAATGACAATAAAAGCTATAAGTGGCCCTTAACAGATGGCTGTGTGGTCCCTCCTCCCCTCCCTTACACAGAAAGCATTTCTGATAAATATTTGTTCCTGTATGGCTGACTTTGAAGCATCTGGGGATAATTTGATGAAGAAAAATTGAGTCACCATCAACTTGTTTGCCTAGCAACTGAAAAAGAGGGGGCAGGGGAAACACTCTATGAGGGCTGATAGTTCCTGCCTATTGAATTTCTAAAGAAACCCCAATCTAGGCAGAATCTAGAGGGCTGAATTCCTAGTGGACTCTGGGATTGGATTTTTTAACAAAACAGACCCAGATTTAGACTAACAGCAAGAAAAAAAATCAAACCTTCTAAAGAGGAGATAAACCAAATGGAATTTATAGACACATGTAGCTTGAAACATTGCCCCCCTCCCTTCCCCGCCTTCTCTCTTTGTAATTTGTTTACTACAGAAGGTTTCCCTCAAACGGAATCATCTGTTTCTTGAAGGGACCCATGGAATTTTCCTTTGGGTTTCCCCAGGAGACTGGCTGGCTAGTTAGCTAAATACCTTGAGCAAGGAATTGGGATCAAATGAATAGCCTGGATTTTCCTTCAGGAAACTCCCTCTTTCCCTTCCCTCTCGCCCTCCCTCACTTCCTTCCCTACCCTCCCTTTGGATTTTAACCCCTTGGTCTCATTGGGTCAGCTCTAGAACGCTTCCTTAGACTGGTGGGTTCAGCCAGACTTTTGTATAGGATTCTTAGTAGCTCCTACTGATGCAGTTCCTGGGAAGAGAGCTCTGGGTTTTTTTGTTTTGTTTTGTTTTGTTTTGTTTTTGGAAAACCTCAGGACCAGAAGAGTCCCTGGAAGAAGTGATGGAGGCTTGGGCAAACAGATCAGCCCTACAGTACGCAACTGGGCACAAATGTCATCAAGGTAGAGTTATGGCTTAGGATTCCTGGCAAGGCTGGTTTAAGACAAATCCTCTAAGTTTCAGTGGGGGAGTGTATGGTGCAGTGGAGCAAACCCTGACTGGAGATAGAGGACCGAGACCTAAAACCCACCACTGTTACCATCCCTATGTGATTTGGGATAAGTCACTTAAACTCTTGAGATCTCCATTTTTTCTTCTGTAAACTGAGGAAGTTGGATTAAATGACCTCTTAAAAAAAATCTTAAACTTACACAATACTGTGTATTGGTTCCAGGGCAGATGACTGGTAAGGGCTAGGTAATGGGAAGTGACTTGCTCAGGGTCACAATTAAATTGCCTTTTAAAGGTTCATCTGGATCGTTGAACCTATAGTCATATGCATGTACTCACAAACATATACACTGCATAAACGGGTAAGGAAAACTAGGCAAAGAGTATTTCTTTGGGTATAAGGGTATAAGAGTATTGGGTATAAGGCATTTTGTTGAAATGCAAGGGAAGCTTTGGAAGAGCAGCGCTATATTGGATTCCAGTGGAGAGAAAATTCATCCAATTCCAAAAAAGGAATACATGTACGTATATACTTACACAAATGTACCTGTACATGTATACATATATAAACATATGTAGTTAAAGGAACACATATACACAAGGTGCCCTCAAATCATACATATATAAGTGCTTTTTATATGAATACACACATATCTCTCTAAATTCTCTCTATGTATATATACATATATATGGATATATATATTCTACATACACAGATAAGGAGATATATATGTGCAAGTGTGTCTATGACTACACACAGAGTGACATACGAGTCTCATCTATGTATACATGCCTCTATATAAAGTCTTCTAAAGCTTTTAAATTTTTTATTGCACTATTTAAAATTTTAATTTATTGCACAATTTAAAATTTTAAATTGCACTAAGGCTTTTGGGACACCTTGTATATAGACACAAATGAATGAAACAGCATTTGTTTTGTGCTGGCCAGACACTGTATAAAGACCGAGAGTTCCCATTCAATCACTATAATAGATTTATTTGAGGAAGGGTGGGGGGGAAGAGTGGGTTTAAGACACCTTTTTGAGCCAAACACCCTGGTGAGGACACTTACAGAATCAGAGCTTCCTGAAACCTTGAAAGTCCTGGCAAAGCAAACAGGTAGCACTGAATTACCATCTGGATTTATTGCTTATAAACATGCTGTGTTGATTTTCTGGCCCTGAAATCAAGACCTGGCAAAGGAACCTAGGAAATTTCAAACTTTCTCACACCTTTCCGGCTCGGATGAGGGCGTATTTGAGGTGCAGAAGCCCGAATGTGTTTCCCACAGCTCTCTGGTGGGCTTTTCAAGAAGGAAACAGAAACCCTGCAGTGTTTTAGCTCAGTTTTATGGCAAATCCCCTTCTGTGAAACTTAAACTTTCTTACAAGAAATGGGGCTATTTCTCGAAGCACCCTAATAGGTCCAGTGACAGATATCACCAAACCTTCTCTCCTTACCAATCCCAAAATAGTCTAGCAAACTCTTGGCACAGCCAAAGCCAACAAGATGAAATTTGGTAGAAATAAATGCAGGGGGCAGCTAGGTGCCTCAGCAAATAGAGAATTAGGAGTAGAACTGGATTCAAATCTGCCCTCAGACACTTCCTAGTTGGATGACCCTGGGCAAGTCACTTAACCCCCATTGCCTAGCCCTTACTGCTCTTCTGTCTTGGAACCAATACACAGAACTGATTCTAAGACTGAAGGTAAGGGTTTAAAAAAAAGAAATACAAAATCATGAACTTTGGTTAAAAAATGACATAAATTTAAAATCTTTCTCTTGAGACATGGCTGGAGGTTACATCCCTCATATGACAAAGACTTGAAGGTCCTAGCAGATAGCTGGCTCATTCAAAGATGGCAATATGATGTGAGTAGTCAGAAGTATTTATCTGATCTTAGGTAGTACTTCCCTTCATTTTCAGAGGACCAATGACATTAGTGGGTGGTGTCTTAATATGAATTGGATTTAAGCGAGGAGGTATAGTTGGGCAAAATTATCAGCCAGCATTAGCACCGCTAGTGTGAGAGCCGCTGAGCCCTTTTCAGGGTTGCTCATCCACCCTTGGTATCTACCTTTCCCCCAGCTCTCATCTGTGGCTCCAAGAAGCTATAGCATGCCCAGTGGTAAAAGTATCTCCACAAAAGGGCTAAAGCAGATTGAGGGGAACTGATAAGCCTCAAACCTACCAGGGAGTGAGGGAATGTCTACCACAGGCATGTGGAGACTTCCCTTAGTGAAATGCATGGATAGGAACATTATCTTCCAATGACCATAAAGGCAGCTGAAGCAGACTCTGTGGAGCCCTTCGAGCTTGGTCAGACCTCAAAGATGCCAGAGTCATTTATTTCTTCCCAGGCCATCACCAGTCATCCTGACTTTTGTCTTGAGCCCCACTCTCCTGGGTAATAATTTATGGAATATTGACTGAGCATCACATTGAAAAAAACCAGACATTGACAATTGGAGTAGGAGAGCAACCAGGATGGTGAGAAGACACAACCATAATGCTCACAACTCTCTTCTAACACACTTTAAGGTTTTCAAAGTCCTTTCCTGAAAATCCAGTAAGCTCAGGTAATGCATTATTATTCCCATTTTACACATGAGGCTGTGAAAGGCATAGTTACCAAGCAACAGAACCCAAGAAGTTGGACCTGTGTCTTCCTGCCTTCAGGTCCAGGGTTATTTTTTTTCCATTGTACCCAACTGACTCTAGGGCAGTAGTCTCCAAAATCAGTTAAAAGATAAAATAAAATATTGGAGCACAACACACCTTATATATGTATATTTGAAGATTTATATGTTGTATGTGTGTATTATTGTGTAAATAATTGTATACATTGTAAAACTTCCATTAAATGAAATGTTTTAAAGGATGAAATAAAGATGATAAAGGTTTTGATACTAGAGTCAATAGGGAGCCACCAGAGTTTACTTGAGGTGAGACAGTGAATAGAGCAATAAATTAAAATCTGGCTTCAGACACTTAATAGCTGTGTGATCCTGGGTAAGTTACTTACCTGTGTTTGCCTCAGCTTCTTCATCTGTAGAATGAGCTTGAGAAGGAAATGGCTACTCCAATATCTTTGCCAAGAAAACTCCAAATGAATCAGACAACCACAGCAACAATAACCACAGAGTTTACTGAGAAGAGTAGTGTTATAAAGAAAGGGAGGTCCTAGGGAGATATAGGTACACAGTGAAGTGAATGTATCTATGTACTCTTCCCTAGTTTCAGATAATGGAGGAAAACTAATCCCAATCACCTTTGATGGTTGTTATAATTTCCATTTTCTACAGCAGTTGCCCAGGGAGGACCCCAAAAGGTTAGGTGAATGGATAACCCTTTCAGGTCCAACCTGAGGTTGGATAAATTATTATAGGGCTTTGATTTGCCTTGGATAACGTTTGGTATCTGATTGTGTTAACTTCCTTCCCAATAGTCGTGATAGAAAAACCACTCAGGAAGGTACTTTAAAACTCTCTTTATCTATAATCAATAATCAGGGAAATGATAAACAGGATAAGGGATGGGGATTGGAGACCCTGTCAATCTAATATCTATAACTAGTTGACAATCAGGACTGGAGGCTATATTGATCTAGTAGAAGTTGGAGCTTTGTTCTCCACTACCCTTCTGGCCCAGCCTGGCCACAGCCAAGCCAGAGAATAGGAACTGCTGTTGATGCAACTGTGTAGGTGATGTTATTCTCTCAGCCTTTCACTATCAGTGTTTGGTGATGTACTAGCTCTCACAGTCTTCAGCAAATATTCAGATTTTTCCTACCCTTTTCTTCATAGACCTCCCAGCCTTCCTTCACCACCCAGAAACCCAGAGACATAAAGAGCTAGGAAGATTCAGAGACCTAAAGATCTAAAAATCCCACAGACCCAACACCAAAGGTCAAAGACCAAAGACCCCTCCAAATGGCTGTCAGGGTTATTTATACTGCCAGGCCAATGAACATTTGCCCTGGCTCATGGCATCTGGGAACATTCTATGCCTTCCAACTGCCTCCCCTGTCATTCAAAGGTGGCATCCATCATTTCCCAGGATATGAATATAACAGTAGTAGTAAAGGCAGATCTAAGCTTTAGGAAAATCTGTTGGCAGATATGAAGAGATTGGATTGGTGAGAAGAAGGATCTGAGGGAGTCCCATTAGGACATTACCACAACTCAGTCTAGAAAAGATGAGCATCTGAAGTTGGGTGATAGCTGAGTAATAAGAGAGAGGAGGACAGTTGTTGTTCAGTCATTTCAGGCATGTCTGACTCTTTGCAAAGCCATTTGGGGTTTTCTTGGCAAAGATATTAGAGAGATTTGCCATCACCTTCTCCAGTTCATTTTATACAGGAGAAAACTGAGGCCAACAGGTTTAAGTCACTTGCCCAGGGTCACACAGCTAGTAAGTATCTGAGCCTGAATCTGAACTCCTGACTTCTGACCTGATGCTCTATCCATTGTGTCACCTAAGCTGCCTCAATAGCAATAACAACAACAAATTTGTCCACTGATGGGATATGGGAGATGCTGGAGAGTGAGATGCTGAGGAGGATACCAGAGTGGTAAATCTGTGTTCTTCAAAAGCTTTCACTAAGATTAGAGAAGTTTAGAAGAGGGGTGAGTTTGGGGATGGACAGATAATACAGTGATACAAATCCTCTATTCATGCCTGCTCCATCTGTAAGACTGATTCTGTCTCTCCCAAAACAAAGGAGTAGGTATGTGTGTGGAGGATGTTGGAGTTGGAGAGAGTGGACTTACTCAAAACCACTGCCTCGGAGCACAGAAATCACTGTCCAAGGAATGCCTAATGAAGCTAAGAGATAGTCTGGAGACAAAGAATAGATAATGGGAATATGGGAAAACAATTTTCCAATGACATCTGCGCAGTTGCTGCTGTGAGTGTCCAGGTAGTGGTTGGGTTATAACTGGCCTGAGGAGTCACTCTTCTTAGAAAGAGGCATAGTAGGAACTTGTATAAAGGTGGACTGAGTTGGGAAGTACTAGAGGAAAGGTTAGATGTTGGATTGGAGACAAGCTCCATGACTGGTTGTTGCCAAAAGGATAGCTTGCAGCCCATCTTCGTACATCTGGATTAGTCAGACATGCAATAAAGGAAGTAGAAATTTTCAATCTAAGACAGAAGGAGGGAATTTTAAATATTTGCTTTCACATATATAAAGGGTGGTCATATAGAAGCAAGATCAGGCTTGTTCTGCTTGCTCCTAGGGGACAGAATAAAGACCATTAGGTTGGTGAATCTAAACATAAGAAAAATTCTTCCTCATAATTTGAGTTCTCTAGAAATGAATCAACCTGCCTCAGGGAGAAGTGACTTTTCCATCCCTAGAATTGTTCATGAGGACATAAGAAGTTCAATCTTAGAAATGCTGGAGAGGATATTTATGATTTGGTTAGATGTTATAGCAGGACCCCTTTCCTCTCTCCTGAAAGCTTTCTTCACCTTACACATATTTTACCTATTCCTCAGATGACCTACTGTATCACAATTCTGATAATTTGGGATCATTTTAATTGATTATTAAAATATCAGTTGAAAAATTGAACTATGATGATGTATGTGATGGGTCAAAAGCTTTCAGGTCTCAAAGGAATAAAGTCAAAATGGTAGAATGACAGGACATAGAAATGTTATTTTGAAAGGAGTTGAGCTGGAAGATAGATTGCAACCATGCTCAACAAAAAGAAATTCACAAGAGATATTTGAGGGGAATCTTGCCCATGGCATTCCCTTCTACCTTTAAATCTATTATTCATTTACTCACCTGATAACATCCAGATGATAAGATCCTGGAAAAGACTATCTAGGGAAGTAAGGATGGCTACAGACATGAAGATTTTCCAGGTAAGAGTAGACAACTATCCCTTCAGGACAGTTTGCACATTCACATTCCTAATGATTCCTCCACAGCAACAAGTCACAACTTGGAAAATTCCTGGCTAGTTTGAAAAGATCATTAAATCTGATAATGTGAACTTTATATTGGGGCTGTTTGCCTGTATCATATGTAAGACCTCCCTGACTCAGCCTATTTCAGTATTTAGAATTTGAAATTGGAATAAAATGAGGAACAAGTAGAGTTTCTACTAATTCACAAAAAGTGGTTTATTTAGCTGTAGCATAGGAAGGATGCTGAGTACAGCTATGACTTTGGATTGGTTTGATTTAGCCTAATTCTCCATATAGAAATTTGTCTAATTAAAAGGGGATAGTGACTCAGCAGAGAATGGTGACTCACATAGCAATGGGACATCCACCAAGTCTGAGGAGCACTGAGTCCTCATGGGCTGGCCTCTTTTATACCCTTATGATGGTGAAAGATGAAAAGCCACATCAACATTTCCAAGGTTTAGCTCACCAAATCAATCTAATATATGAAAGACATGACCATTAGAGATCCTTCTATTTCTATCTCCAGTGCTTTATGCATAGTAAGACTTAGAAGAGTTTTTTCACTCATTCTTTCTAAAGGGAAAAAGAAACTATTATAACCTATATCATGGGGAACTTCATAGGTAATGCTGTAAACCAAACATAGATGATACTATGACATCCATTTATTTCAGGTTGTGTATCCAACTTTGTGTCTGTGAAAGAATAAAAAAGAATGTCTTCAAAGCATCAGGGTATAGGAGAAATGGAACTGGATAGGGTTCCAGTCCCTGCTCTATTGCTAATTTTTAATAGTTTCGTAATTTAATAATTTTCAGCAAATATCTAATAAGCATTGATTCAACACAGTAAGAGACAGCATGGGACACCACAACCCTATGAGGTAGGCACTATAATATTAGGGTAGCTTAAGTAATTTGCTGAGGATTACAGAGATATTAAGTGACATACTCAGCCCTCAAACACAGATCTGACTTTAAGATGACTGCTTTTACTACTATACCCATGCCACTTCTCCAAATAACCCCTAAGATTCTTCTGCCACATTTGTATGAATCTAATCCTTTGAATTGTTTGTTTTTAATCTCTAAGTCATTTGACTTTCATTAGTTCCTATTAGCATTCTTTCTTGTTTATTTGCCAATTTTCCAATCTGCAGAGGTAATTCGAAATTCTGACTCAGTTCTCTCTATAGTGTCATCAACTAATTTTAACATATTTTCAATTCCATCATCCAAATCATTCATGGGACTATTCAGAGCATATTAAGCTTTAGGCGGACTTTAGGTTCATAAAAAAAGGTCACACAGATGTCTTCATGCAAACTCATTGCCACATCTTCCCTAACACAACACTAACAAGATGTTTGGAAAACAAATACAGTACTTAAGAGTAAAGAATTATATCTACATGCTTTAATGTCATCTAGCTTATACGTAGGGTAGCATCTTACCCAGATCTTTTCTCCTCTCATTCTTAAACAAAATATAGATTTTTTGAGTTTAGGTTCTGAGCATTCATGGTAGTAATAGTACCTTTTTTCTCCCAAATATTTCATTCTTATGAGAATTGAAGATATTTGTGGTGTGGCATTTCAATTTATAAATAAAATTATTATTTTGTAATCAACTGTATTAGTGGAGTTAGCATTTCTAATATTCCTCTGCTATTCATTAATAAGAACAATTTTTGATAGAATCAGTTTCAAAGGTCATTTGATTCATTCCTCCTGATTCTAAGGAGACCTGAGCTCAACCACCTCTATTAATGGATGGGTCTTCAATGCCAGAAGATAGATAAGCCTAAATTAGCCTTCCTCTCCTCTTCTTCATAAGCCCATTTTTTCTTGCTATTGTAGACCAGGCCTGGTTCCAATGAATCTGATAGTACAGCTTAAGAATTAGAATGGAATCTGATATTTATAAACTACTGGTTAACCATCACCACAACACAGAAAGGATATTCCATAAGGATATGGTAACAGTTTGGGTAGATGCACTCCCCCACATCTCTCTCCTATCACCTCTTCTTGTCTTTACAGATGAAGAAACTAAGGTTGGATAAAGTAAACAATTTGTCAAAGGATGACAGAACTATTAAGTTGCTTGACCAGAAATGAGTCTTAAGAGAAGACTGTATTCACAAATATAGTTATGAGAGGCACTGATTGTTCCACAGGATGGCTTCTTCATGCCCTTTGGAAACTGGAAAGCCAAGTTGATGGCTTGAACCTTAGTCTCCAAGATATATCAAGTCTTGGAGACAGTATCCTTGCATTTTAGGGAGGAAATTAGCTTCCCCTTTTGAAGTATGCACCCTTATTGCTCCTCCCAGATTTGCCTTCTTGCATTGTGTTATGTGGAGATGCCTGCAAAGGTACAGGGATAGCCTCACCCAGAATTCCAGGGGACCCCCCTGGAGAACTTTGGGTGAGGGGGCAGTTGAGAAGGGTTTGGGACAGTTAATTTGTGGAGGTTGAAGTGAGCAGACACCCTGCTTACGACTCCACACTTGGGGGTTCACTTGAGAAGCCATAGTAGCATAGCCAGTGTGGTTACTATTTAAGGATTAGCCTGTTTAGTAGGGTTAGTTTATATCAACTTCATTACAATATATATTTAGTAGATATTCATCAATAGCAAGAGAGCCAGTTTTAGTTAAGTGTCTCATCCCTTCCTGTGAGGGGGGGAAGGGCAGCTTCAAACTCACAGTTCAGGGTCACCTTTCATTATCCTAATACCTTCGTTAACCCCTCTAGTTTTCCTTGTTATTACTTAATATAACCTTTATCTTCAAATCTGTGCCTGGTAGTTATTTGGGGGGATACTCACAACTCGGTCTGGACATCTAGTTTGAATCCTGTCTGCTGCCAGTTTAAGAAGATCTCCTCTGTCCTCAAGTTAGATAGCTAGCTTCTATATACTCCTCTAACTGACCTGTGAGGAATATAAATTAAAGAAAAGGAACATCATTGGGGTTTCAGCCATAACAGAAACTTACCAGAAGAATCTCATTCCTGCTTTCTTTACCAACTGAAACCAGCAACTGTTTAGGGGGAGGGGTTTGAGAGCCAGGAGTGTTTAGCCCCTCCTTTCCTCACTGAAGCCTGTCAATCTCTGGCTCTGGACTTGAAGCTCTAGTTGGCTCTATTTATCTGCTTCTCCAAATTATCTGTTATTATCATCATAATAGTTGTTTGTACGTTAGTAGACTTTAGTGAACAAAGGAATTTCAGAGAAAGTCTACTCCCTCGTTTTTTAAGTACCACCACTCTATACCAAGTGGGTTAGATGGTCCTTTGAAGGACATGCCTGTGATGATAGAGATGAAACTCCCAAATGGTCAAGAGACTACTGAGCTTTTCATGCTGTGTATAGCAAATGTGTTGGAGGATAGACTTGGGAGAGACCACTGAAGTGGAATTTGAAAGAGGTGAGTAGGGAAATGTAAGATGGAAACTTTGGAATAGCTAACAGTAATCCTTAGAGCCACAGACATGAAAAAGCACACTTCATTCCACCCCACCCCTTTGACAACCACAGATACTGCTAAGAACAGATTTTTTTCTAGTGAGATTAGTCTTTCTTGGATTGAGTTAATGGTTTATCTTTTTCCTAAGTTGAAGAGTCCATTCCATTTTGTGTATTCTATTATCTCTCCCAACCTATGTAACTTCTCCAATTTTTTTAACTGCTTACTTGAATAAATATATTTTATCATTATTTGTGATTACCTGGAGGGGAGGAAGCTAAACTGGCCAAGAATAAGCTGATAGGCTCTCCTTTAGAGCAACCAAGGAAAGCAGATTTTATCCTGAACCCCTAAACTTCAAACATATGATGCATAATAGATATAATTCTAGCCCAATATCTTCCTTAGAGATAGGAGAATGGAGGAGTACTCAGTCACTATTCTTCCCCTTGTTCTACCCAAAATTGAAACTGGTCTCCTTAGAAGACATGGAGTAAGGTGTTCTAGAACTTAATTATCTAAATATTTCCTACAACATGGACCATCCCAGGTCTCTCTGTCATGGGTTAAACCATTACAAAGAGCAATACAAATGAGGAAATGAAAGCCCAGAAAAGTAAGGCAATGTACCTAAGGTTATACAGCTAGGCAAGTGCCAGAGCTGGGATTTTAATCCAGGTAGGTTGTCAAATCCATACCACAGAGTCCTATGAATCATGAGAGTTTTTTTTAGTTCAATCTTGAACACAAAAGCAAAGAGATTGTTCTTTGGAAACATTAGAATCCCAAAATGACATGTCTAAAGAATAATGTTGCAATTCTAAAAAGAATGGCAGCTGGGTTTCCATTCAGAGGATGTCAGATTTCATAGCTTGAAGAAAACTGTGGCATGATGATTCTACTGAGGAGAATGGATTTAGCATGCTGGAAATACTTAGTAGCTCTGGAAGGTCTCTGGCCAATAATTTTTAATCTTTTCTGTTCACAGTTTGTATGCAGTCTTGACTCAATTAAAACATTTGATTTCCCTGTTGGCCCAAGAACAATAACTCAGACCAACATCTGGATTTAATATTACTTTTCTCCATAAACGTTTCAGAGGCTGTTCATTAGAATGAAGGCTCTCTCTTAAGAGATTTGCCTCTCCTGTGCTGTGAGTACAGTACTTGGAGCATAGTTAGTGCTTAATAAATGGTTTTTCATTCATACATTCATTGGAAATATCTTTCATGGTAGAGAGATTGCAAAAAAATTGAATATGAGGGGTGCCAATTATTGAAAAAAGAAACTATTTTATGCTAAGCTACCAAAGAAATGAGTTTCTATCAAAGCTAACTAAAAGAAAAAACTCTTAGTTGCCAAATCACTGGTCATTTCTATGTATCCAGAAGGGAGATAGTTAGACTTGGAGGTCAGTTTCTAATAATTCCTCATGGATAGAGAAGATGTCATAGATTTAGGGCTAGAGGGGACTCTAGGGACCATCCAGTCCAGGAGTTCTTATTCATTTTTATATCATGAAGTCCTCGACAATCTAGAAAAGCCTCTGAATATCTTCTCAGAATACCTTTTTTAATTATGAAAGAAATGCTGAATTTCAGTTAAAAGTTAGTGAAAATGAGAGTATATTTTCCCCACCCAAATCTCCTGATATCTAATCATAGACTCAGGACCCCCAAGTCATAAATGCCTCCAAATTTAGTCCTGTTTGGCATTTCAGTTGGGAAAATCAATTAAAGGACAAACAAGGTAGGACAGCTCTGCCCCACCCCCTCAATATCACAAAATTTTTTTTCAGAGTATATAATATAAAAAAGGATCTTAGCAAATCTAACAGAACTCTACTCTGAAAACAGGCTCTACTTGTTCACCTTGCCTTTGTAACAGGAGAAGGCTTCTTTAGGTTATAAGTTGGCACACTAGATAGAGTGCTGGGTCTAGAATCAGGAAGATTCATCTTCCTGAGTTCAAATCTGGCCTCAGATATTTAGTAGCTATGTGACCCTGGCCAAGTCTCTTCATCCTTTTTGCCTCAATTTATTCATCTGTCAAATGAGCTAGAGAAGGAATTGACAAACTACTCCAGCATCTTTGCCAAGAAAGTCCCAATTAGAGTCACACAGAATCAGACACAACTGAACAAGCCTTTTATAATCACATTCATCAAAAATTAGTTGAGTTGGGTAAGAATAGTCCATTGATACACATTCAGGGCTTTTTCCCCATCACTAGCTATCAGACACACTTTTCCTAAAGAGCAGTTGAGACAATTGAATCACTGAGTTTTTTTCCTGCAATGGAATAATGTAAGAATATTGACTTGGGTTCAAATTCATGCTCTGTCTTCTAATTATGTGACCTGCTAAGTTCCAAATCTATGATTCCATGAGCATTTTTAAAAAGAAAAAAGAAAATAATAACAATAAAACATAAAAAAGCACATCCTATCCTCAGGAAGAGCATATATCTTTTTGTGGATAACTTAACTCAGTGGGTTCTGGCAACAGCACACTGCTCTCTTCTGTTGTTGAATTGTTTCAGACCTATCCAACTCTATGACTTCATTTAGGGTTTTCTTGGCAGATACTGGAGTGATTTTACTATTTCCTGCTCCAACTTATTTTGCAGACAAGTAAATGGAGGTAAATAGGATAAAGTGACTTTCCCAAGGTCTTTCGGCTACTAAATTTTGGAGACTACATTTGAACTCATTTCCTCCTGACTCCAGGTCCAGCTCTCTATCCACTGAGCCACCTAGCTGCTCTCTTCTTGGTCTTTCCATATGATTCTATATATACTGAAGTAATATATAGTGCCCATATGTAAAACATGGTCCCATATATAATACAGTCCATTTTCTTCTCCCTCTACCAAAGCTCATTGCAACCCATTTTCCAAGTGATGCCAAATGGTCTAGTGGAACAAATTCCAAAGAGAACCTTTCCCCTCAATCTTCCTTCTCCTAATGGACAATGACATCTCTCCCACCCCTTCCATCAAGTTACCTCCCTGTTTGAACAATCTAAGAACTGTCCTAGCCCTAGCCTCTCCAGCATACCTACCAAGGCTTCTCTTTCTTGTCTCATCATCTTTTATGGCTCTTCTCTTTTATAGAAGTTCAATTTCATCATCAGAGTCATTCGAGAACTCTGGATGAAAATGTTTGCTGCAGTCATCAAATCTTAGAACTAGAAGGGAGCTCAGTGGTCATCTAGTCACCAGAAACCAAGTGAGAGTCATACTGGCAAAGAAGATGGTTCTGAAATCATGTTTTAGAAACTAGTAATTTGTTCTCTAATATAATATGGAACTTGTTTTTACTGATAAGGACATTCTACAGGATAATTTTCTTGGGCATCTGCCTTTAAGTATCTTTTGCCCTGATCTGTCTACATAGATCTGGCTCAGCTCACATAAAAGTGCAGGTGGAGAAAGAGGGAAATTCAAGCAATTAGAAGAATCCAAGCAGAAAATTTCCTGGACAGCAGGAGAGATTACTGAGTGGGAGAAACTTATCTTGAATACCTCCCCAATAAAGTGGAAGAAACCTTGGGCAAATCATTTGATTTTTCTCTGCCTCCATTTCCTTATCCATAAAATGGGTATAATATGGTACTTGAAGGCACTTACTTACAGAGGCAAGAGGACCATATGAGATGTCATATATCTGAGACATAGTAGGGAAGTAGGCTAGGTTTGTAGTCAGAGCACCTGGGTTTGAATTCTAACTGCTGCTGGAGTCAGGAAGACCTGAGTTCAAATATGATCTCAGAAAGATACTAACTGGGTAACCCTGGGCAAACATTTACCCTTTCTATGACTTGGTTTCCCTGGATACAAAATGAGAATAATAGCACCTACTTCCTAGGACTATTGTGAGATAATTAGTGAATGAAGATAAAATGAGACAATATTAGTGGAAAAAGTATTTAACAGAGTGCCTGGCACACAGGAGGTAAGATATAAATGTTTATGCCCTTCCTCTCCATCTCCCACTCCCTTGTGTGATCATAAACAAGTAATAGTCTCTCTGTCTCTGTTTACTCATCATGACAAAATGGACTAGATGGCTTCTGAGGTACCTTTGTGTGCTAAATCTATGGTCCTATGTAAGACTCTTTGTAGTTAAGCACAAAGTGCTAAACTAATGTGAATTATTATTTATATTAATAAGTATTTCTGACTTCTGGAACTAGACCAAATCAGTTTAATTACACTTCCCTATAACAGCCTGTGAAATATTTGAAGACAGGTTAAGGGCATTTGGAGCTAAAAGAGAACTTGGAGATCATTTAGTCCAACTTCCTTATTTTTACAGATGAGGAAACTGAGGCACAAGGAGATTAAATGCCAGCTAGGACATCTCCTTGATAAACGATGTCTAGTTATCATTTCACTTGAATAGGGATCTAAGGTCAACTTCCAGTGGAATTTTACATTTTAGAAGAAGATCCTTACAGCCCTAACCCAAAGAAGCACAATATGGGTGATTCCTGGCAGGGTCATCAGGGAAGATATATGGCACCCTTCAAATCACACTGGAAATCAAATCTACTGATTATGGCTAAGAGGAGCTCTTCATCAAAGAGGAGCAAAGGTCTGGCTCTGATGCCCACAGAATTTGAAAACCTAGAATTGTCTTCCCAGTTGGCAAAAAATCATCCAAAAGGCTTAGCAATTTCTTCTTTATGCCATTATGTAGAAGGCATAATAATGGGACAAACCAGATTAGGGTTCAGATGCTAAAAATTCTGTCCTCAGCTCTACTGTTGAATCTCTTGATGATCTTAAGCAAATCTCACCTTCTCTATTTGCTTCTTCACCAATGCCATAGAGACAGTTCCATCACCTTCCTCTAGAGCAGGGGCCTTATCCTAGGGTCCAAGGACTCATGGATAGATTTCAGGCACCATCTTTGAATCTGAATGGGAAATTGCATGATTATCTTAATATAATTGATCTTGTATATAATTTTTTGTATTTTGTGTCATATATTTTAAAACCTTCTCACGAGAAGGAATCCACAGACTTCACCAAACTGCCAAAGGAGACTATATGACAAAAAAAGGTTAAGAATCTCTGCTCAACAGGGCTAAAAAGTGTGAATTGTAAACATTCTGTATAAACTATGAATCTTCTCTCCCCACTCCATACTCTTTTGTCTTTTGTTTTATAGAATCAGTGGAGCAAGCACACTAAGTTTTCATTGTACTAGAAAAATCTATTTCTGTATTCCCATATGGGAAGTTATTTTAATGCTACTTCTCAAAAAATTCACATCTCAGTAATCTCAACCTGCCAATAGCTATTCCATAGTCTCCAGTAATCATCAGTCATGTGTGGAAACCCAGCCTTTTCATAGATTAGATGGTCATCTATCTGTGATTATGTCCAGTAGCTCTGTCTAAAAGAGAAAAGATATTAAGAATTGTTCAGAATCAACATATGTTTATAAAACTCTATTAGGGATGCAAATGGAAAGTTACCTATTTTGTGTTAAGGACAACAAATAAAACAGTGAGAGCCCTTAGAGGATACTCGAGAGACATTTAGACTTTGGGGACTTAGATTTGAAGAGGTAAAAGGAAAATAAAAGAGAGAGAGAGAAATGCAGCTGCTCTAGAGATTGTTTATGCTGCTAATCCAAAATCAGGGTCATCAGTCCTAATGGTTTTCAATATCCCTGAGTGTAATTTACTTCCTAAATTGAGGCAAATTGTCTGGTAGTGGAGTCTGGTAGACATGAGTTCAAACACTGCCTCTGACATTTATAAATTGTGTGACCCTGGGTAAATCACTTAAGCTTTGTTACTTAGTTTCCACATCTATAAAATAGGCATGATAATTGTTGTTCATTATCAGCCATGTACTTGGTGAACTCAATTGGGATTTTCTTGACAAAGACACTGGAGTGGTTTGTCATTTCCTTCTCCAGCCAAGTTTCCAGATGAGGAAACTGAGGGGAGTATAGTTAAGGGATTTGCCCAGAGTCACACAACTAGTAATTGTCTGAGGCTAGATTTGCATTCGGGTCTTCCTGTCTCCAGGTCCAGCCCTCTATCCACTGCACCACCTAGTTGCCATGGGGAATATAATAATAGTACCTATACCACAGAGCTGTTACAAGAATCAAATGTGATAATATATAGAAAGTGCTTTGCAAATATTTAAGTACTCATTAATTTTCAGTTATTTTATTTTATTTATTTTATCTCCCATAATGCCCACCATTAAAATTATATATATATATACATTCTTAGTTAAGGAAAGTGAATTTCTATATTGTTCACATCCAAAAATCTGTTTCATTCTATATCTTACCACAATCACTTCTCTATTAGGAGGTGTATAGCATGTTTCATTATCCATCCTCTAGAATGATGATAGATTGGTCATTGAAATTATGGGAGTTCTTAAGTTTTTCAAAAGTGCTGGTCATTAAGTCATCTTCCTGGCTCTGCTCACCTCACTCTACATCATTTCATATAAGTCTTCCCACATTTCTCTCAAACTATTTCTTTTGTAATTTCTGGTAGAACGATACTATTCCATTCCACTTGTATTCCACAGATTTAAAAATCATTTCCCATTCTGGAGCATCCCCTTAGTTTTCAAATCTTTGGCACCACAAAAGAATTGCTATAAACATTTTAATACATATGGGTTCTTTTCCTCTTCCTCTGATCTCTTTGAGGTCTAGCCCTCATAGTTGTAGTCACTTTGTTTTTTAAACTGCTTTCCAAAATGCCTGGACCAATTCAAAATTCCACCAAGAGTGTCTGTTTTCCCATAATCCTTCCAACATTTGTCATTTCTTCCTTCCTTCCTTCCTTCCTTTCTTCCTTCCTTTTTATCTTCCTTCTTTTCTTCCTTCCTCCCTTCCTTCTTTTCTTTCCTTCTTCCTTCCTTCCTTTGTTCCTTCCTTCCTTTGTTCCTTCCTTCTTTTCTTCCTTTCTTCTTTTCTTTCTCTTTTTGGTCAACTTTGCCAATCTGATGGGTATAAGAATGCTAGAAAGTATTATTGATTAGAACTTCTGGAGATTGCTTTGTTCACCTTGAGACACAAATTCTTTTCATGATGCGAGTTCTTTAGGTGCTACAGCATCTTTGAGTGATGCCGCATCTTCAGGTGATGCAGCAAGGTGGCATAATGGATAGAGAGATTTGTCCTTGGAGTCAGGAAGACCCTATATGTGACCCTGGGCAATCTCCTTAACCTGTCTCACTCAGTTTTCTCTGGATTGGGGGTAACAATAGCAGGGAGGTTGTGAGGATCAAATGAAATAATGCATTTTTACAAACCTTCAAGTTCCATATAAACATTAGTTTTATTATTGTTATATATTACTATTATTATCATTACATCATCTGGAGTTTGAAATACATCATTTGAATTGGCCTTGAATCCTACAAGGATTCATCCTGGTCATTGGCACTTTTCCCCTAGGGATGGTGATAGTCTACTAGCTACCTGGAATAATTATTGAAATCATACCAATGGATAAATAGATCATGATGGAGAGAACCACGAAATCATTAATTCAGTGCCAAAAGGAACTTTAGAGGCCATGGAGCCTACCTAATCTTTCATTTTACAGATGAGGAAACTAAGGCACAGAGCAGAAAAGTTACACAGAAGAAAGGGAATGAATAGCTTCCTCCATCTCTCAACCATCTCTCCTCTTCCCCTCACTTTCTACCTACACAATCTTTTTTTTTTTTTAAATCGGGACAGCCCTTTACCTCCATTTCACAATGTTAAACGTTCTAGAGATACAGCACAGGAAGGGACTTTGCAAAATTCAGGTTTCATGTCCATTTCACTTTAAGAAATCCTCCACCAGGTAATCACATTAAATTACTTTGCTTGCCGAATTCCATTTTAACGTTACTCTCTCCCTCCTCAATACAATCTAAATTATAGACCAGCTGGCTAAGTAGATTAAAATCCTTTTTCTCTGCTCTTTATGCAGCTCTGAGGCTTTGTTCTAGCAAGCAAAGCTGGACAGAGTGTTCCAATAGCGAAATCTCTTGGAACAAAATTCAATCGGGTTCCTAGCCATCCAGCCCCAAAGCACATTTATAAGCTAGCAGCTTCCATTTAGTTTCTAGAAACTCTCATTTCCATCAGGCAAGCATAGAGCCCTGGAAGATTAGATTATTTTTAAACAATGTGAATGTCTTTTGCTGATGCTCTGGGGGTGCTTTCCATGAACCAATTGGTTGGGGATTAGAATAAGGGCTTCCATTAGCAGTTAAGCTTAGTCTTCAGGTCTTGACACTTTAATTAAGATAGATAAGAATGAGATCCCCAGGCTGCATTTCTAGAGGCTCTGAATGCCTGAAGACCCTCTGAAAAGCTTTCCAGGGGACCTCCAAGATGTCCTCAGTTCCCTGAAGAGAAGTTTTCTAAACATTATGATGCTTTATAATACACTTCGGCCACTTTAGTGAATGCTCAGTCCACAGTTTAGAAACCTAAATTTTGCTAGTCACGTGCACATTAGAGAGAAGATTGCTTTTCAGCTTATTGGCCCCCATTGCCTAGGTCACTAGCACAAGCGGATATAAGGATATTAGATGCCTTGGGATCTAATGGGAACTGATGGAAAGATGGGGTCATCAGCATCCACTGGACCCTTGAAAGCTGGCAAGGTTCCCACGAAGCTGAGTGAAAAGAGACCTAGTCCAAGGTAGTAGGAGCCTAAGTTTCTCCTTCCTTCCTTCTCCCATCCTTTACCCCAAGTATATGTAGCATAATCTCTGGAATAATCGCTTTGTCCTGGCTCACATTCACTAGAATTCCTCAATCCCACCTAAATCAGTGCTTTTACATAGGACCTAGAGCAGGGATTGCCAACATATGGCTCTAGAGCCATATCTGGTTCTTTTGAGGGCCAGATATGGCTCTTTCTGCAGGAGCCATAAAGTCCATTTTTTTCAGGCGCTGTTACAGGAGCGGCACTGTGAGCACTGTACGGCTCTCATAAAATTACATTTTAAAAAATGTGGCGTTTATGGCTCTCACAGCCAAAAAGGTTGCCGACCCGTGGTCTAGAGGATCTGACTAAATCCCTCAGAAATTTGGAAGACTTTCTTTCTGGCTCATGTAACTTTATCTAATGGCTTTCAAAAACACTTAGTCTAAAACCTGTATTGAGGCTGATTTATTGAACAGCCTATCACTTTAAATGGGATGAGCTGATTTGCTTAAGTAACTTTCAGCCAACTCTATTATATATCTATTAGGGTTTGGGGTTTCCATCTAAGGAAAGCAAAGTTAAATTCATTTAGAGAACTGAAGAGTAAAACCTATTTAAAAATGAGGTGGGATTTTGATTTTGATTCTCTTTCTTTCTAACAAGTTAGATAAAAACATGCAAAAAACAAATGACCTCCAGAAAAGTAGATCCAAGAAAGCAGAAAACATGGATCAAATGACATATATAAAACCCAGTGGAATTGCTTTTTAGCTATGGGGGAAGGGGGAGATGGGAGGAAGGAGTGGAGGGAAAGAACATGAATCATGTAAGCATGGAAAAATATTCTAAATCAATTAATTAAATAAATTTTTTCAAAAAAACAAGAAAATATGGATTAAAGTGGTCAGGACACAGAAGATATTGAAGTTTTCTGTTCTCTCTCCTGCCATGTTAGAGGGGGCTATGGTTACCAATGAATCAGAAATTTCTAACAGGTACAAATTCAGCCCCTTCTTTGATATCTTTCCCTGCTTCCTTAATCATCTTTGGAGTTTAAAAACCTTCATTTGAATTGGCCTTGAAGGTTGCAAGGATTCATCCTGGCTAGTGGTTTTATTCACAGTCACTCTCTCTCCCCAGTTCTATTTTTTTCTCATTCTTTCTCTCAATTCCATTGCCTAGTTAATGTGAGGGGAATCCATCATTACCCATTTTTTTTTTATCCTGGGACTCCATTCTAGGATCATAGGGCCACAACCAGTAGGCAATGGGTCACACAGTCGCTCAGGGTCACCCAGCTAGGAAGTGTCTGAGCCCGGATTTGAACCCAGGACCTTTCGTCTCTAGGCCTGGCTCTCAATCCACTGAGCTAGCCCAGCTGCCCCTACTTTAGGTTGCAGTTTCTTTAGCAGATGTAGTTTTTACAGGGTGGGGTTGCTAGCCCCACGCCTAACCCTCCTCCTTTTTCATCCGGGCTAGGGACCCTCCTTAGCCCAGGAGTGGTAAGGGTGGGCGATAGGGGTCAAGTGACTTGCCCAAGGTCACACAGCTGGAAGTGTCTGAGGCCGGACTTGAACCTAGGACCTCCAGTCTCTAGGCCTGGCTCTCAATCCACTGAGCTACCCAGCTGCCCCATTACCCATTAGACTATGAAAGAAAAGTAACATATCTGCTCAAGATTTTTTAAATCTTCTTTTAGTTAATTATAAATAATGATTAATAAATAATATAGAATTATATATTAATNGGCTCTCAATCCACTGAGCTACCCAGCTGCCCCATTACCCATTAGGGACTATGAAAGAAAAGTAACATATCTGCTCAAGATTTTTTAAATCTTCTTTTAGTTAATTATAAATAATGATTAATAAATAATATAGAATTATATATTAATAAATATAAATAATTTTAAAATGGTTAAATAATTTTTAAAAATTGATATCATTTGTTGTTACATCATTTTCATTTCTAAATACAGCCCATCTCTCTCCATCCATCTATCTCCTCAGCCCTTGGGAATACCAGTGCCTCCCAAACCACCAGCCCAGCTTCTAGCTCAACCTCCCCAACCATCACTGAAGGGAAAAATTATTATGGGGAAAGAGCCTACCTTCCTTATGACCATCATCAACAACTGCTATTGCCAATGGAAGATGGGTGCAGAGTCTTGAGAGGGACAGCACCTCCCCATCCCTCCCAGACCACCAGACCTGCTTCCACTTTAGACCTCGCAGCCATCATCTAGGAAAGCATTTCCCATGCAGAAAAGGTGCTGGCCATCTTTAGTTGCCAACTAACTGCAACATAGCAGGCAATCAAGCCAATATAGCTGAAGCAGCAAGATACCCTAAGAGAGAAACAAGAGGTGGCATGCAAAAGGCAAGTCAAACCACCATCACCTTTATCACCATCTCCCCTTACATCCTGATGGAGTCAGCTCATAATCTTAACCCAAGAGCCTTGGGGACTAGCAATGCTTCCAGCCCAGTGCCCTTAGCCATTATCCTAGGAAACAACCCATGGGGAGATGTAGCCTGCCAACTGCTCCTACTGGAGCTATAGTCATAGCTATTGAAGACCCAGAAAAGAAAGTTTTTGTCCCAGAAGTCCTTGGGCCCTGTAAAGTGGCGCAGTATAAGAAGTGAATATGATTTTATCCATGGAAATAACATTAAAGATGAGGCATTGAAGTCTACTTTACCATCGCATCTAAAGACCATGGACCTTTCCATCTGACTTGCAGCTGAAACTATCCATATGTGTTGCCTCGCCCATTAGAATGGGAGCTCCTTATAGTAGGGACTGTCTTACTTTTCCATTTGTATCTTCAGCAATTAGCATTGGGTTTTATACGTAGTAAGGGATTTATAGATGCTTTATTCATTCATTCATTTATTCATTCACTCACTTTATTCATACATTCATTCCCTTCTTCAAAGAGTCATCCATTGGAGAAAGTCAGAGTTAATCTAACTAATCCATCAGCCAGATGGCATATGTAATGTTCCACACCTATAATCCTCTCCCTCTGCAAAGAAAGGAAGACAGTACATTTGCTACTACTCTGTGTGGAGGGTGAAGGAAAGGTTAATTACTATAATTATATAATATTTCATTTTGTTTGTTCTTGTTCTTGTTTCTGGGTTTGCATTTGATCCTTTATTATTTTCTTATAATCCTAGGCATGAACATCAATCCTTATTTGAGAAATGGGTTTAGAGGCAAAAGTCTAGATTTTGTAGGTTTAAAGACAAATCCCACCATTTACTAACTTTTCACTATTGGGCAAATAATGTAGCTTTTCTGAAGTTCAGTTTCTTTACCAGCAAACTGGAGATAATAGTCCTTGCCAGCTATGTCCCTTAGAGGTATAGAGATGAGATGACTGAATAAAACAAGCCATCTACCCCCACCTAAATCAAGCGACAATATGTTTAATCAACCAACCAGTCAGCCAACAATTTTAGATTAAGTACAAAGAGTCCTTAAAAGTAGAGTGACCTTACTCAAGAATGATGCTTGGATAGACTGAGTCCACTTGATCACATATCCTAGAAATCACCTATTAAGCTAGTTTAGTCATTTGAGAAACTGAAACAGCTTACATAGGCTAGATGGTTTGCCCAAGGTCAGCCAGTAAGCTGTGAAATTGGAACTGAAACTCGGTATCCAGGCTAGACCTCTTGACACAAAACCCTAAAACAATAGGATAGAATACTGAACCTGGAGTCAAGAAGACTCTTCTTAGTTCAAATCTGGATTCATACACTTACTGTGTGATGCTGGGCAAACCACTCAACCCTATTTGCCTCAGTTTCCTCATCTATAAAATGAACCAGAGAAGGAAATGGTAAACCACTCCAATATTTTTGTCTAGGAAACACCAAAGGGGTCATGAAGATTCAGGAATGACTGTAACAACTCAACAACAATAGCAACAACAATCCAGTACACCATGCTATCTTTGAATAGATCACATAGTTTCTCCACATAACCCCCTGAGACTCAATTCCTCATTTGAAAAATGAGGAAAAATCTATCTGAAAAAAATGTCTGGATGACTTCTGAGGTCCCTTCCAGGTCTTGATCTATGATCCAATGTTTCTGTGATAAGCCATCTTTAGACTTGATACATCCACATTCAACAAGTCTTGTCCTTTCTCATAGTTAATGGGTGGCTTGCCTGGGATTACCATCACTTCCATAATGGGGCACCTGATGCCGGAGGAGAGGGTACAGCTTTCATAGTGAAAGGTAGGCTGAAACACAAAGGACCAGTTTCCTATCTCTGGGATCAAAAGCAGACAGATTGTGAGAACATAGATTTTGACTTGAACAGGACCTAAGGGCAATATAGTACAACTGTCCCTTCTCCCATCATTTTACAGAAGGGGCTCTATGGCCCTGAGTGACTTCTCCAAGATCACAGATAGAAAGTAACAGAACTGAGATTTGAATTCAGGTCCCCTGATTGTGAATCCTATACTCTTTCCAAAGGTCCATGCTATATTGGTATAAGGTATGGAAGTCACCTGAAAGACCAATCTCAGGGCATCTAGGTAGCACAATGGATAGAACTCCAAGCCTAGAGTCATGGGAACCTGGATTTAAATCTGCCTTCAGTCACTTGCTAGCTGCTTGACCCTGGGCAAGTCACATAACCTCTATTGCCTAACCCTTGCCACTCTTCAGTTTTAGAATTGATACTTACAGTAGGTAAGGGGTTTTTTAAAGTATAATCTCCATCTTAATCACCCCCAACCAACCAGAAAAAAAAATAGGGAAAGAAAGTTTTTGGAATATCCAAAAATATCCTCCTATGGTAGATCAATGGAAATATAGTGGAAAAAATGCATTTTTATAAGTAAAACAACTTTTGAAACCTCTTTTAAAGCTAAGCTGCTATACCTGGTCACATTGTCAAAAAGGTCAAAAAATAACAGTGTCTTTAAACCTATACTCAGTGTGAATAATCACATTAAAATGAGCTTTTATGGTGTCCAGTGTCTAAAAATCTGAAAAAAAAAAACATTTAAAAATATAAGTGGTCTTAACACCGAAAGGTTCAAGCAGAGGAATTGTAACTGCCCACTCATCCTCCCAAACTCATGCATGTTCACTTTCATCCTTGTTCATGTAATACTTCTTCTTGCTGTCTTTCTGAGTCCCATTCATTCTTCAAGTTCCAAGTCAAGTTGACAAAGAAAGAACACAGGACTTGGAAGAGACCTCCTACAAGCTCACTCCAAAATCAATTCCTTTTCCTTTGTTTTATGCAAGATCTTTAGGACAACCTCCACTTAATGAGACTATGGGTCTGAACCCTGGAAGAGAGGTGGAAGGTGGAATCTGATGTCAGTGTTATATTGAAGTGACTGATTATTTGTGTTAGAAGTGAGAAGTGACAATAGTATTGTTGAAATGGTAGCATGAATTGTGGTATATGCTGGTGATGGAATACTATTGTGCTCAAAGGAATAATAAACTGGAGGAATTCCATGTGAACTGGAAAGACCTCCAGGAACTGATGCAGAGTGAAAGGAGCAGAGCCAGAAGAACATTGTACAGAGACTGATATACTGTGGTAAAATCGAATGTAATGGACTTCTGTACCAGCAGAAAGCAATGACACAGGACAGTTCTGAGGGATTTATGGTAAAGAACACTACCCACATTCAGAGGAAGGACTGCAGGAGAGGAAACATATAAGAAAAAGAACGGCTTGAACTCATGGGTGGAGGTGGACATGATTGGGGTTGTAGACTCGAAACTGCCACACCAATGCAACTATCAACAATTTGGAAATAGGTCTTGATCAATGACACATGTTAAAACCAGTGGAAATGTGCATTGGCCATGAGTGGGGGAAGTGCGGGGGGCGAAGGGGAAAGTAGGAGCATGAATCATGTAACCATGTTAAAAACGAATACTAATAAATGTTTAAAAAAATAAAAAAAGAAATGGTAGCATGATATTTTTCTCTGAAATTATATTCAATAGAAAAAATACCTTCATTAAAAGACCTACTCTGTAAACCAACAGTAAGAATTATCTATAACAGAGAAAAGCTAGAAGCCTTCCAAATAAGATCAGGGATAAAGCAAGAATACCCATTATCACCCCTGCTATTCAATATTTTAATGGAAATGCTTGCTATAGCAATAAAGGAAGAAAAGGAAATTGAGGGAATTGGAACAGGAAACAAAGTGATTACAGATGATATGATGGTATATTTAAAGAATCCCAGAGAATCACCTAAAAAATTAATGGAAACAATTAATAATTTAGCAAAATTGCAAGGTATAAGATATATCTCTGTAGATCATCAGCATTTCTATATACCACAACAAAATCCAACAGCTAAAGAGAGAAAGAGAAATTCTATTCAAAATAACTGAAAACAATATAAAATATCTGGGAGTGTACCTACCAAAAGAAACCCAGCAACTACATAAACACAATTACAAAAAACTTTACACACAAATAAAGGCAGACCTAAACAATTGGGAAAATATTAATTGCTTATGGGTAAGTTGAACCAATATAATAGAAATGGCAACACTGCCTAAATCAATTTACCTATTCAGTGCCATACTAATGAAACTTCCCCAAAATTATTTCACAGAGCTAAAAAAATAATAGCAAAATTCATCTGGAATAACAAAAGTTCAAGAATATAAAAAGATTTAATGAAAAAAATATGAAGGACAGAGGTCTATACATACCAGATCTCAAACTCTATTTTAAAGCAATAATCATCAGAATAATCTTGTACTAGCTAACAAAAAGAGTAGTAGACCAATGGAATAGGCTAGGTAATCAATACAGAGTAGCGAATGACCATACCAACCTAGTAACTGATAAACCCAAATATTCAAGCTTTGGGGAGAAAAACCACAGAAATTATTGGGGAAACTGGAAAATAGTATATCAGGAGCTAGGCATAGACCAACATCTATCACTATATACCAAGACAAAATCAAAATGGAGCATGATCTTGAAATAAAGGGTGATACCATAAACAAATTAGAGGAACACAGAATAGTTTACCTGTTAGACCTATGAATAAGAGGATTTTTGTCCAAACAAGACAAAAAGAACATTATGAAAAGTAAAATGTAAATTTTTGATTATATTAAATTGAAAGAATTTTATGCAAAAAAAACCCCAATGGAGCCATGACAGAAGGGAATCAATTGGGGAAAAATTTTTATAGCAAATTAGCTCTGACATAGGCCTCATTTCTCAAATATATAGAGAGCTGAAGCATATTTATAAGAATACATTTCATTACTCAATTGATAAAAGGTTAAAGGATGTGAACAAGCAATTCTTAGATAAAGAGACCAAAAACATTTTATGGTAGCATGTGGTGTGAATTGTAGATTCAAACCCTTTATCACTCAGGTATCTATTTTTTCCAAGAATGTTTATTGATCATTAATTCTGTTCCCTAGTGTTTTTAGACATGTGTTTATCAGACACTAACTTCTTATTTGCATTAATTTCCATTTCTAGATTCTTTATTGGGTTCTACATACCTATTTCTTTATGATTTTCCAGTATCACATAGTTTATTTTTAAAAAATAATTATTGGAGGTACTCCTCACTACAACAATATCAAAGGTCTCATTAAAAAATATTTCTAAAAAGGCGGGGCAATGTGGCTCAATGGATAGAGAACTAGGCCTGGAGATGAGATGTCCTGGGTTCAAAAATTGCCTCAGACACTTCTTAGCTGTGTGACTCTGGGCAAGTCACTTAATTCCCATTGTCTAGTCCTTATTGCTCCCCTACCTTAGAAGAAATATGCAATATTGATTCTAAGATGGAAGATAAGGGAGATAAACAATAAAAATATTGTTTGAACCCTGATAGCAGAAACCTTCCACCAGTTCTATTTCATCATAGTTCTGAATAGTCTTGCTGATTTCTACACATAATTTTGTTATTATTTCACCTAATTTTATGAAATAGCCTATTGGTATTTATTTGCATTAAATTTGCAATTAAGTTGGGAAATAGGAACATTTTAACTACCATAAATAAATCATGAAAGGGAGGTATTGTCCCATTTGACAGAAATACAAAATCCAAGATTTGGAAAGGACTTTTGAAGGCATCTAATCCAAACCTTCCTTGCATAAGAATTCCTTCTACAGCACACCAGAAGGTACGATGGCTGGCCTAATGGTTAGCTTGTTCTAAAAGACTTCCATTGAGGAAAAGCTCCATTATCTCTGGAGAAATCCTGTATAATTTATGGGTAGCTTTAGTTATTGGGGAAAATATTTTACTCTAATGATAATTAATTATTGTACTCACATCAGTAGACTATAAACTCTCTTAGAACAGGGATTATTTCATTTTTGTCTTTGTATCTTCCAGTCCCTAGCACATTGCTTGGCACAGTATTCAAAATATATTTGTTGAATTGAATTGAATCATCCTAAATGTCCCTTTTTGCAACTTCCATTCATTGTGCCTACTTCATTTTCTTCCATTAGATAATCCTTCAAATATTTAATGATTGTTACCATATCCCCCTTGAATCTTTCTTTTTCCCCTCCCAGTTGAACATTCCCAGTTCTTCCAACTCATCATCACATTACACGTTCTCTAATTTTTTTTTTACCATCCTGATCACCCTCTCCTAGACATGCTCCAAATTATCTATTTCTTTACAAAAATCTGGTGCCCAAAACTGTGTACAATATTTCTGATGTTATCTAGTCAGGACAGAGTTTGACAAAATTAGCACATCCCTGGATGCTATGGTGTTTTTTTTTAACCCAACTATAAAACTTGGCATTCATCCCTATTAAATTTCATCAGATTAAATTTGGCTCCTATTAGTTCTAGTCTCTCAAAACCCTTTTGGATCCTGTCATCCAATGTGTTAACTGTCCTTTCTGGTTTTTCAGTCATTGATAGACTTGTCAATCATGCTGCCTGTAGGGATGTATCCAAGTTGTTGATAAAAATATTCAGCAGCATAGTATTCTAAGTCATCAACCAAAGTGTGACAGACACATTAAACATCCTCTAACTTGTGGCATGGCTTCATTTTCAAAGAGGATGCTTTCTTTCTTTCCTTTCTTCCATTCTGTCTAGTCTAGTCTAAAAATAATATTTATTTCTTGACATTCCTTCTCCATACCAGCCATAATGTTGTGCTTCGGTAGGGAATCTCCTCTTCTTCTCCTGCTCATGCAACCCCTTATCTTTAGCCTACACATAGCAAGTTTATGAATGAATGTTAATTAGTTCCTTGAAAAACACAATTTTCCAGGAGGAGGAAAAGGAGGAAGTAAGCAGCAAGGAGGGAAAAGAACTTTTATAATGACTTTCAAATGAATAAGAAAGCACAATATTTTTCAGAATTGAATATAATCTACATGGACAGACAAAGCAATTAGTGACATATTTGAATCATGTTTAATTACATAAATTTATTTACTCATTAAAATTCTTCAAGCTGTGTGACCTTGGGCAAGTCACTTGACCCCCATTGCCTACCCTTACCACTCTTCCACCAAGGAACTAATACACAGAAGTTAAGGGTTTAAAAATATATTTTAAAAAAATTCTTCAAGACTAAATAACAAGAACATTAGGCCAAGAGTAGATTTCCAGAACAGTCCATAGAAGAATTCTTTGTAAGAATTCTATGTAAGGTGCAATGTTTTATATATCTCTAGAACACATGTGGAATGTTTCATTGGGGAGACTTGACATGGATATCTAGAGAACCAGAGTGAGGAGATTTAACATGCTGGTCTGCCAAAGAATCAAAGGTGTCAGTCTATTAGTGGAAGCCATAGCCCAAAACCCAGACCTGAAACTCCAGGTACATGGACAATCTTGTGGGTTTCTCTGAAAATTTTCTTTGGCTAATTCTACTACTCACCATTTCTCCTTGGAATATCAGAATTCTGTTTTATTTTGTCCTGATTTATTGTTTTCCTGGTAGGATAGTGGATAGAGTCCAATCTTGGAAGCAAGAAGACCTGAGTTCAAATCCAACCTCAGATACTTACTAGCTTTGTGACTGAACACTTAACCCTATTTGCCTCAGTTTCCTCATGTGTAAAATAAGGTGGAGAAGAAAATGGCCAAACATTCTATTTTCTTTGCCAAGAGAAATCCCAAAAGGGGTCATGAAGAATCAGATATGACTATTCTACAAAATAACAACAAGAACAACAACAAGAACAACAACAAGAACATAAGAATTTAGATGGCTTTGCTCCATCTCAAAGTTTTCTCCTGGCAGCATCAGAATTTGACTCATTTCTAAGATTCTACAACAAAAAGGAAAAGGGTCCTCAATCTCATGCAAGTATTCAGGCTAACAAAGCATTTAACTTAGCCACAAATTATATTTAACTCTATTGAAAAATGCTGAGGACTTGCCTTTGAGCCCATAATCAGTCAATTTTCCTTACAATTTTCCCTTTCTGATGGGCCCCAGTTCCTACAGGAATTAGACAGTGAGCTGTAGCCAGCTCTAACTGTTCTGTGAGAGTCTGTTGTTCAATTTGGTTGTTAAATAGTTTCTGTCACACCCCTGTATTGCTTCAGAATCATGGCTTGAGCTCAGCAGAAGTGAAATAGAAGGCTCAGGAAATGAGTCATCACTGGACTGAAGACCTGGTGACTGTAGGCCAATAATAATTAATAATAACATTAGTAGCAATGGACATTTTTATAATACTTTAAGGTTTTCAAAGTACTTTATATCTATTACCTCATTTGGTTCTCATAAAGCCTCTCTGTGTAATGCTTCTCTGAGCATGGTTCCCCTTGAAGGGGAAAAGAATCAAAGAATCCACCTCACTGACTAATCCTGATTTTCTGAAATATATATATAGTCTCCCAGAGTTATAGTAATACTATTCTGGATGAAAGTCTCTTCAGAAGAGGAAGAAATGAGGGTGATAGAAAATCAGCCCTTTTTTGCTATACTTTCAATGGCAGCTTCTCACTGGATCAAGTTAGTCAAACTTTTAATGAGGTTCAAGTTTGTTCTTCCACATCATAGAACTTGGTATTGTCTAAAAACTCTTCTGCTAAGTTCAGGAATTCATCAGGTGCTCTTCCATTTCTTGTTTGAGTTATTCTTCTTAGAATTTTAGGGTATGATCTAGGAAATTGCTATCCATTGCTGTCCCTGAAATCAGAGAGTTAACCAATGAAGCCACTTGAAGCCATTTGGTTCCTTGGATGTGTTGACCTCCATCTAAGTCCCCAATTCTGAGCCACTGTAGTAGTATCCTTTATTCTTTCTCTTTCTCTCTCACCAGCTTTCCAGCTTTCTAGTTTTTAGCCATTTGTTCTATATTCTTATTTGAAGGCTAAGCTCAAGTATATAACTTTAGTCTTTATAAATGATTTTCCATTATTATCAACATCATGCCAAAAAGTTGACAAGTACTCAGGGCAAGGTAGAGTAACCTTATAAAGATTTCATACATTGCTAGGGAGTCATCATCAAGTGCCTCATCAATGATGAAATAAGAACAAAAGCCAATGACCTGGCCAACACATTTCCATATTCTTTGACCTAGTCATTCAGCCTAACATGATTCCATCTAACTCTAGTCCATATTTCTCCAGCCAACCCATATCTCTCCCTCTTTTCTATAAGCTATCATGAGAGACATTGTCACAATCTTTGCTAAAATATAAGCATTTCACCGATACTGGACTAATCTCAAACAAAAATAAGATTAATCTGGGATGACTTCTTGATGAAGTCACTCTAGTTTTTAGTGATCACTACTTCCCTTTCTATATGCTCATAAATCATCCTTTTTATCTGAGGGAGGAAAGTTACACTTACTAGCTATAACTTGTAGAATAAAGCCCATTTCCAGTTCTTACCACAGTGACTGGTATATGACAGAATTCCAGTAAATGTTTATTAATTGGTTGATTGACTAAATTTTTTTTACATTTGGAACATTTCAATTTCTGTAGCATTTCTTTCGTTTTCCAAAATCCTTCAGAGATCACTGACTGCAGCTCAGCAATCACATTCATCAGTTTTTTCAGTATCCTAAAATATGACTTGAAATCAATGAAGCTAGGTAAATGTTTATCATCTGCTCATACGTCCAGTTCCCACTTCTGCTATGAATTTTTGTTCTATCCTTTCCAGGTCATTTACCTTGAAATAGAAAAGAAAAATGACTCAAAAATTGAGTCATCCATTGCCATCATCACCATCAATAACCCCAAACCTTATCTGATTCTTCTCTTCCCTCAAAATAGCTGAAAACATATTTTAATTATCCCTACCATATGTAAGCCTCAACTCATCCTGTGCCTCGGTACCCTTGTCATTGGTAGTCATCTTCTGTAGTTTTCCCTTGCTTCTATCTTCCATACGTATTCTTTAAAAGTTTATTAATGTCATTTGTTTGTAGACTACCTATAATTGCTAATACATCTCTCCCTGTCTCAGAAAGCTATCTTTTATCACAACAAATTAAAAAGAGAGAAAAAAGATACAATTTAATCAAAACATCAACCACACTTGATTAGATGCAGTACCCCATACCCATAACCTACTAACTCTGCAAATAATGGAGGTATATTTCTATGACTATTCTTTGGGAGCAATTTTAGTCATTATAATTTGACAGAATTCAGTTCCGATAATTTTATGATGTTTCTATTTACAATCAGTGTGCATATGGTTTTTTTTTCTGGTTCTACTATCTCACTTTCTTTTCCCTACAACCCTGGATTATTCCCATTTTTTTGACATTTAAAAAAGTTTGCTGGGTATAAGTTGTCATGTTTTGTTTTTCTCTTATTTGTGAGTTGGAAGAAGCTTTCATATGTTTGTAAATAATTTGTAGATTTTGGTAGTTGCTTTTTTTTCACATCCTTTTACCACTTATTCATTAAGGAAATGGTTTTTGGTCTTAGGTATTTCTGTTAGTTCCCAAAATATCTTGCATATAAAACCTTTACCATAAATATATCTTTCCTGAAGAAGAGAAATTTGTTCTTGTTTTGGTTGTGTTAAAGCTATTGTTTCACATAATCAAAGCTATCTCTTTTTATCTTTGTGATCACTTCTATCCATCCTGGTGAAAAATTTACACCTTGTCATTGCTGTGAATGGTTCCAAATCTGGTTCTCTTCTAATTTTTTTTTTGGCATGACCTTTAATATTCAGGTCATGTACCCATTTTGAGCTTATTATGCATGCAGTATAAGATGCTAAGCTAAGCTTAAAATATGTTAATCTACTTTCTGGTTTTCTCATCAGCTTTTGTCAAATAGAGTTCTTCCTCAAGTAATTTATGCCCTTATTTTATTGAATAATGGGTCATTGATTTAAATTGTTTTCTGATTTTTCCTATACTAGCACGTTTCCCTCATCTACTTTTCTATTTTTTAATTCCTATCACATAATTTCAGTGATTATAATTTGAAATCTGAAAGTGCTATTCCCTTTTCATTACTATCTTTTTCATTATTTTCGTTAAGATTCTGGCTTTTCCATACTTCTAAATTAATCTGGTTATTATTTTGTCTGGCATTGAGAAACACTATGTCTGAAAATTAATTCAGGTAACATTGCCATTTTTAATAATATAATCATGTCATAGATACTGAATATTCCTCCAATTGTTTAAATCATTCTTTATTTAAGGAACATTTAGTAATTGTATCTATACAAGTCTCATTTTATTTGGGGAGATTTACTTCCAGATATTTCATATATTTTTTATTATTTTTTAAAGGACTTTCTATTTTTTCCTCTTAGGTATCAGTATTGTGACAGAAATTCTGGTGATTTTGTGGGCTTCTTTTGTAACCTCTTCTAAAGTTATTAGTTGTTTCAATTAATTTCACTGCTGATTTCTTAAGAAACTCACATTTTTCTTGTCTTATCTCTATTGTTTACATTTCTAAGACAATGTAAAATAACAATGGGGAAAAGAACCATCTCTGCTTTACTGCTATATTTATTGGGACAGCTTCTAGTATTTTCTCATTGTATACAATGCTAGCTTTGTGATTACATAAATACATTTATCATATTAAAAACTCCTTTTGGGCATGTCTTTTGTATAAATAAGTGTTGTGCTTTGGCAAAGACTGTTTCTGCATTTATTAATATAATTATGTTTTAGAAAGAGTGTTTTCGCTTTGAATATAATTATTTATACTATTTTGCTAATGTTGAATGCACATGTTTTAAAATTTTAAGTTAGTTGCATTCCCTATGCAGTCACTTAGATCTCTTTAGGTAGCTTCTCCTTTCTTCCTTCTTCATCATAATTAATTTTTCTTGAGTCTCCAAAGTGTCATTGATGAGAGGTTTTTATTGATCTTCAACCAACTTTCCTTTCATGGTCTTAAGTTTTTGAATCCTACCTTTCTCACTTTTCTAAACAAATATTTTATCAATACAGTTTTAATAGAATAACTGCTTCTCAATAACTCCCCATCCTCATAAAACTAGTTGAGCAAAAACTATTTAGAAACTATAAAGCAATGGTCATCAAAACAATATGGTACTGGTTAAGAGACAGAAGGGAGGATCAGTGGAATAGCGTTGGGGTAAATGACCTCAGCAAGACAGTGTATGGTAAACCCAAGGATTCCAGCTTTTGGGACAAAAATCCACTATTTGACAAAAACTGCTGGGAAAATTGAAAAATAGCATGGGAGAAATTAGGTTTATATGAACATCTCACACACTACACCAAGATAAATTCAGAATAGGTGAATGACCTGAATATAAAGAAGGAAGCTATAAGTAAATTAGGTGAACACAGAATAGTATAGTCAGATCTTTGGGAAAGGAAAGATTTCAAGACTAAGCAAGAGTTAGAAAAAATTACAAAATGTAAAATAAATAATTTTGATTCCACTAACTTAAAAAGTTTTTGTACAAATAAAACTAATGCAACCAAAATTAGAAGGGAAGCAACAAATTGGGAAGAAATCTTTATAACAAAAACCTCTGACAAAGGTCAAATTATTCAAATATATAAGGAGCTAAATGAATTGTACAAAAAAGCAAACCATTCTCCAATTGATAAATGGGCAAAGGACATGAATAGACAATTTTCAGATAAAGAAATCAAAACTATCAATAAGCACATGAGAAAGTGTTTTAAATCTCTTATAATTAGAAAAATGCAAATCAAAAGAGCTCTGAAGTACCACCTCACACCTAGCAGATTGGCTAAAATGACAACTAAGGAAAGTAATAAATGTTGGAGGGGATGTGGCAAAATCGGGATACTAATGCATTGCTGGTAGAGTTGTAAAATGATCAGACCATTCTGGATGGCATTTTGGAACTATGCCCAAAGGACTTTAAAAGACTGCTTTTTCTTTGATCCAGTCATGCCACTGCTGTGTTTGTACCCCAAAGAAATAATAAGGAAAAAGGCTTGCACAAAAATATTTATAGCTGTGCTCTTTGTGGTGGCAAAAAATTGGAAAATGAGGATATGCCTTTCGATTTGGGAATAGCTGAACAAATTGTGGTATCTGTTGGTGATGGAATAATGAACCAGGAATTTATGCAGAGTGAAAAGAGCAGAACAGGAGGACCTTATACACGGAGATGGATACACTGTGGTACAATCTCTACTAGATCCAGGGCAACTCTAAGGGACTTATGAAAAAGAATGCTATCCACATCCAGAGAAAGAACTGTGGGAGTAGAAACACAGAAGAAAAATAACTGCTTGATCACATGGGTCGATGGGGATATGATTGGGTATGTAGACTCTGAACAATCACTCCAGTGCAAATATCAATAATATGGAAATAGGTCTTGATCAATGACACAAGTAAAAGTCAGTGGAATTACACATTGGCTACAGGAGAGGGATGGAAGGAGGAGAGAGAAAGAACATGAATCATGTAACCATGGAAAATTTTTCTTAACTAATCAATTAAATAAAACTTAAAAAACTATTTAGAAGAGTTAACAAAACTATTTGTTGTAGCTGTTCAGTCATGCCCAATTCTTGATGGACATCAGTTACCCATGGGGTTTTCTTAGCAAGGAACTAGAATGGTTTGCCATTTTTTCCTCCAGTGGATATAGTGCAAAAATAAAATTATATAATATGGTAATTTTGACTGACAAGAAATACACCATTGTGAATTTTTTCCATTATTGATGGCAATTTACATATCATGGGAATTAATTTCTTTTAAAAAACACGATAGAATTCATAAATTAATCTGGGCCAGGGTTTTATTCCTTGATGATTAATTTCTCATTTTCTCAATTTCTTTACCTGAAGTTAGATTGTTTAGGTTATTTATTTCCTGTTTTATTCATTTGATATTTTGTACTTTTACAGATATTCATTACATTTTCTTTAATTCACAGTTTGATTTATATATAATTGAAGAAAATTGTTTCTAATAACAGTCCTTATTTCCTCTATTTTATTTTGTTTCTTTTTGGAAATTTGATTTACCTCTCTCTTTTTTGTTCAATTTTAATAAAGGTTTCTTGATTTTTTTCATCTCAAAAAAAGCAGCAAAAAGGAATGAAAAGAGTAATAGACTGAGACAGTATAACCTGGGTCTAATCCTGCTTCTGATACATAGAAGTTGGGCGACATGATGTCAGTGAGTCTTAGTTTCTTTTTTTTTCTGTTTTGCTTATTTCTACTCTGGTTATGAACATTGCTTCTTCTATGCTTTCTTTAAAGGTATTGATCCCCTGATTCTCTAGTTGTTATTTGTTGATAGGAATCAGGCTAGTCTGGTACTTCAAATTTGATATTGGAAAAAAATAGGCTACTTGTAAAGAATTTGTGGTTAACTGAACAAGGATGCAGATTTGATTCATCTGAGCACAGCTTTCCAACTAAGATGTTGGTCATACTACTGATCTGTGGTCAGAAGGTTAAGGGAGGCGTTAGAACTACTGGTGTCCTGACTGGTTTTGGTTTTTTGTTTAAATTTTTTTTTATTCTCAAGTGATCAGAAAGCTTCAACTCTTGAGCCAATTTTTTAAAAAACAAGCCTATATTAATCGTTTTTTGCTTTTTTAAAAAAATATCACCGTATTTGTGCCCATTATCTCTCCCCTTCACAAAGAACCATATCATACAACAAATAATATTTTAAAAAATAAGAAAACAAAGAAGAGGAAAAATCAACAGAGTTGATCAATACAACAAAAAAAAAAGTCTGAAAATGTGTGCAATGTCCAGTACTTGTTCCACAAAGGGGAGGAGAAATGACTTTCTCCTACCTCTTTTTTCAAGCCATGATTGTTTTTTATAGTCTTACATTGTTCATTTTTAATTTTTGGATGTGTGAGTGTGTGTGTGTGTGTGTGTGTGTGTGTGTGTGTGTGTGTGTACTTTTTTTGCAGGGGAGAGTGGTTCATTTACATTATTATAGTCATTGTGTATATTGCTTTCTTGGTTCTGCTTACATCATTTTGCATCAGTTCATGTTGATTTCTCAAACTTCTCTGTATCCAACACATTTCTATAGCACAGTAATATTCCATTATGTTAATGTACCATATTATATAATTATATTAATGTACCACTATTCATCCAGTTCCCCCATTCAAGGGGTATCTATTTTGTTTTCAGACCTTTCAGACTATTGCAACAAAAAATGTTTTTGGTGGCATATGAAAACATTGATCTACTTTTTATTTGTACATATCTCATTTCATACAGTCATCAGATATTATTTTTTTCTCTGAGTTTATCCCCAGGGACACTCTAGATGACTCTTATAAAACAGGAAGATGAGGGACAGGCAGTCTAAAGGGAAAAAAATAGTTAATACACAAAGCCAGAAAACCTCCTAGAAACAAAGGGTTTTAAATCCAGGTTTAGATAGCTCACTCTTGGGAATGAAAATTGGAGCAAGGAGAACAATGACCAAATCCCCAAACCTCTAAGAGCAGGTAGATGACAGTGACAACACTTGAGACTTAGGCAAGCTGAAGCAGCATATTTTGTCCACAGGACAGTAAGAAAAAAACACAAAGCACTTCATAGTTGTTCTGACTGTTGGCAATGAAAGAGAACTTTGAGGAAAGCTCCATCTTGTTGCCAGAGGCCTGAGGACCAAGATTCCAATAGAATTAAGTCCTCAAGCTTCCAGATCCCAGCTCTTCATGTAGCATAGATTTATTTTAACTTTATGTATTGGTTCTAAGGCAAAAGAATGGTAAGGGCTAAGGCAATTGGTGTTGTGATTTATCCAGAGCTATGAAGTATCTGAGGCCATATTTGAATCCAGGAAGGACTTTCTATCTCTAGTTTTGACTCTCTGTCCAATAAGGCACCTAACTGCCCACACAACATAGAACTTAAAGCTAGAAGAGAACTTTGAGATGACTTAGTTTAACCATTTCTTTTAGAGATCAAGAATTTGAGGAGTAGGCTGGGGAAATGATTTACGCAGGGACTGCCCAACAAGTTGCAGGGTCAGGAAGAGAAAGCCCAGTTCTTCAGATTCCAAATCCAAGGCTCTTGCCATGATTCCATGGTTGACACTCCCACTCATGGACAAGCATTTAAAAGTGCCTACTATGTGCTTGCCAATGAGGATATAGAGATGAAAATTAGAACAGGGCTTTCCCTCAAAGAGCTTCTGTTCCTCTGGAGAGACAACATGTACACATAAAAGAGAAGGCAAGATAGAAACAAGGTGATTTGGGGTAAGGGGGGTGGAGATAGGTAGCTGCAAGGAGATCATGATGGGATTCATGTCTAATGTTGTAATTGAACTGAGTCATGAAGGAATTAGGGATTCTAAATGGCAGAGGTGAGGAGGGAAAACCTTCCAGACTTTTAGGAATAACTAGCACAGAAAGAGATGGAGTCTTATGTGTAAGGAATAGTGAGAAGGTTGGTTTGCCTGGACCATAGGGTATATAAAGGGGAGTAACATGTAATAAGACTAGAGAGGAAGGCTGGCACCAACTTTGTGAAGGGCTTTAAATACCAAAGAGAGGAGGTCATATTTGATCCTTGGGAGTATCAGGAGCCACTGGTATTTACCAAGTAGGGGAGTGACTTGGTCACATCTGAACTTTATCATTTTTATTTTGGTCTTGGGCTGGACCTTTTTTCTGTTCTTGTTTTTTTAGCTTTTTAATTTTTCCCCAATTATATGTAAAAACCATTTTTAACATTTATTTTTTTAAAACCTTGAGTTCCAAATTCTCTCCCTCCCTCCTTTTCCTTTTCCTTGAGTAGGCAAGAAATTTCATATAGGTTATAAAATATCATGCAAAATTTACCCACTCATACACACACACAAATAAAAAATAAAAGTTGTAAGACTAAAAAAATAATTATGACTTGACAGAAGAAATAGGAGAAGATATCTGCCCCCGTGTGACCCTATGGAATTTTGTTCATGGGGTTTTCTTGAAAAATACTGGAGTAGTTTTCCATTTCTTCTCCAATGTGCCTCATTTTTACAGATGAGGAACTAAGACAAATATGGGGTAAGTGACTTACCCAGAATCACCCAGCCTCTAAGAACATTCCAGATTTTAACTCAGATCTCCCTGACTCCAAGCCCAATGCTTTATCTGCTGTATCATGTGGCTGAGAGCCCCTTCCTCCTCCAGGAATTCTTTATAATATTGCAAATTGCCCACTGGCACCCAGTTACCATCTAACTGTATTTTGGAGGTGGAAGAAAGAGGGTGGAAGCCCAATGATATGTTGCAGTCATCTTGAATCAGCTAGGAAGAATCAATCATTAAATTTTCAATGTGAGCTTTTACCCCTACAAAATCACACACACACACACACACACACACACACACACACACACACACAAATGCTACAAATCAGCAACTGATTTCTTATTTTGTAGATTGTCTAGAATTAAGAAAGTGATAGAGAAAATGTTAAGAATACAGATTATAGTTTAAAGTATATCCTGATTTTCAAAAAGCCACTTGGTAGACATTTACCAGCCCACTCCTGGGTAGAACAGACTAATGACTAGATATTTTGGGCCGGCCTTTGCAGATCTTTTCTCTTTTTGTCCCTTTCTTCCTCTCTTTAGTGGCAGCAAAACAAAAGGTTCATTCCCTTCTTTTCTTTGGTGGGCAACTTTCTTCCCTTTTTTTTTGAACCCTTACATTCCATCTTAGTATCAATTATTTTTTCCCCCTAAAACACTTGCCTTATGTCTCAAGGACTAGGCAATTGGGGTCAAGGTCTTTTCCAGGATCATATAGCTAGAAATTGTCTAAGGTCAGATTTGACCTCAATTTTTCCAAACTCCAGGTCTGGCACTCTATCCATTGTACTTTATAGCTGCTTCCTTAAAATCAGTTCTAAGACAGAAGAGTAATAAGAGCTAGGTAATGGGGGTTAAGTGACTTGCCCACAGTCACTTGGCTAGGAAGTTTCTGAGACCACATTTGACCCCCGGTTACACTAAGGTAGGAATTTCTCTTTGTTCAATAGCTCCTTTCTCTGAAGCAAAGCTGTATTTTCATTTTTTGTTAACATTTATTAATAATCATTTTTAACATGGTTACATGATTCATGCTCCTACTTTCCCCTTCACCCCCCGCACTTCCCCCACCCATGGCTGACGCACATTTCCACTGGTTTTGTCATGTGTCCTTGATCAAGAGCTATTTCCAAATTGTTGGTAGTTGCATTGGTGTGGTAATTTCGAGTCCACATCCCCAATCATGACCACCCTGACCCATACGTTAAAGTAGTTGCTTTTCTTATATGTTTCCTCTCCTGCAGTCCTTCCTCTGAATGTGGGTAGCGTCTTTACCATAAATCCCTCAGAGCTGTCCTGGGTCACCCATTGTTGCTGGTACAGAAGTCCATTACATTCTATTTTACCACAGTATATCAGTCTCTGTGTACAATGTTCTTCTGGCTCTGCTCCTTTCGCTCTACATCAGTTCCCGGAGGTGTATCTTGGTGTAGGGTGTGAGATGTTGATCTAAACCTAATCTCTCCCATATTGTTTTCCAAATTTCCCAGCAGTTTTTGTCAAATAGTGGATTCATGTCCCAAAAGTTGGGCTCTTTGGGTTTATCATACACTGTCTTGCTGATGTCAATTACCCCAAGTCTATTCCATTGATCCTCCTCTCTGTCTCTTAGCCAGTACCATATTGTTTTGATGACTGCTGCTTTATAGTATAGTTTAATATCTGGTACTGCTAGGCCTCCTTCCTTCACATTTTTTTTTCATTATTTCCCTTGATATTCTTGATCTTTTGTTATTCCAAATGAAATTTGTTATAGTTTTTTCTAATTCAGTAAATAAGTTTTTTGGTAGTTTCATAGGTATGGCGCTAAATAGGTAAATTAATCTGGGTAGAATTGTCATTTTTATTATGTTAGCTCGACCTACCCATGAGCAATCAATGGCTTTCCAATTGTTTAGATCCAGTTTAATTTGTTTGGAAAGTATTTTGTAGTTGTTTTCATATAATTCCTGTGTTTGTTTTGGTAGATAGATTCCTAAGTATTTTATATTGTCTAGAGTGATTTTAAATGGTGTTTCTCTTTCTACTTCTTGCTGCTCTAGTGTGTTGGAAATGTATAGAAATGCTGATGATTTATGTGCATTTATTTTGTATCCTGCCACTTTGCTAAAATTGTTGATTATTTCTACAAGCTTCTTAGTTGATTCTCTAGGATTTTTTAAGTAGACCATCATATCATCTGCAAAGAGTGATAGCTTAGTCTCCTCTTTGCCCACTTTGATACCTTCAATTTCTTTTTCTTCTCTAATTGCAACTGCTAGCGTTTCTAGTACTATGTTGAATAATAGAGGTGATAATGGGCATC
>NC_058134.1:266859467-266906158 GCF_016433145.1 Gracilinanus agilis
GCTGTGCCCTGTTGTGGGGTTCCTCCGTTCGTCTGGACTTGTTTTTATGTCCCCTTGAGGAGTTTTGTGTGTTTCGGTCAGGAGAGGTTAAGAGCTGCTTCTTACTCTGCCGCCATCTTAACCCGGAACCTGTGTTTTCATTTTGTAAAGGTTAAGCTACCAGGTGCTCTCCTGGTCATTGAGGAAAAAAAGATGTTTAAGTAGAAAGAGGACTGGCCCTTTATAGACGTGGGGTATGGAAGGCTGGCTAACCAGTGGATAGATGTGAACATGTAATTTTTAACTATCTTCTTCCTTCTAGACTTTGTAAGGGATTCTTGGTAAAAGAATGTGAAGGACCACTAAATAGTTTAGTGGACTGAGAGCTAGTCCTAGAGAAGGGAAATCCTGGGTTCAAATCTGGCCTCAGATACTTCCTAGCCATGTGACTCTGGACAGGTCACTTAACCCCCATTGCTTAGCCCTTCCCATTCTTCTACCTTGGAAGAAATTCATAGTATTGATTCTAAGATGGAAGGTAAAGGGTTTTTTATAAAAAAGGATGTGAGCAAACTCAAGGATGTGACAAACTCAAATAGAAATTAGGGCCACTGAACATATATAAGGTAGCTAAGTGGCCCCATGGGTGAAGTGCCAAGTCTGGAGTCCGGAAGACTCATCTTCTTGTGTTCGAATCCAACCTCAGACACTTATTAGTTGGGTAAATCACTTAACCTTATTTGCCTCCGTTTCTTCATCTGTAAAATAAGCTGAAGAGGAAATGGCCAATCATCCCAATAACCTTGCCAAGAAAACCCCAAATGGACTCACAAAGAGTTGGACACAATTGAAAAACAAAGCTACATGTAGCTTACATGTACAAGTTACAAAATCCCATCTTTTTGCCTTGTCAATAATGCCTCTTGGCAGCTTGTATGTAGGAATTCATACATGCAAGGACTCCCTCTTGAAAACAGAGCTGTGTGCTTATCAAGAAGAGGGAATTTTTATGCATAAATTACAGAGGGGAATTTTTAGCTTAAAGAAAAAATCAGCAAATATTTGTTTATCAAAAATCTGGAAATTAGCCCAGCCAGATAGTTATTTTGCATGGGGAGCTCAGCTCTATTAAATCCTAATAGCTATTTATAAGAAACAGTCATGCAGAGAAGACACATTCAGAAGAGAGATGGGACTAGAGTTCAAAAGTAGGAAAAACATACACACAGGAACAGAAAATGGATGGGGCAGGGGTGGACTGAAGGATGTAATTTCAGGAATAGAGAATGTTGCTCCAAACTCTAAGTAGATCTTTGTGGGGAGAAAAGTTAGTGACACATCAGAAATTTCTAAAATGGCTGGGTTGGGGGATAATAGAGGAAAAAGGAGAGTGTGAATGCACATGCATGTATGTGAAAGTATATTTGGGCAAAGTCAGAGAGATTGCAGGATGGACAGAGAAGAGAAAGGAGAGAAGTGAGGAAAACAGAGGAGAGGAAGAAGGGAAGTAGAACGATGACTATAGAAGCTCCCTAAGATCCAAAGAACCATAGAAGGAAACAAGAAAAAAAAATAGAACTCTTCTAGCTCTAAGAGACCCTAAGGAATAAAACTAACCAAAAGAAAAAGAGAGACAAAGAAGCTGAGCTTTGCCTTGCCTCTAGTTAGTCCTTTGCTCCGATCAAAAGTCTTGTTTCTTACATTGGTGCCTCAAGGAAAGAGGTGAGGAAGTTTGGTCTTATCTTGTTCCTAGGCTGGAAAAAATAAAGTTAGTTTCCCCTGACAGGAAAAGGAATTGGGATGAGAATGTCTTTCAGAACTGAGGAGTGGATGGCAGTTTACTAAATTTTTAAAACTTCTTTCTTCCTTTTTTTGCATCTTGTGTCCTTTGATGCTCTCCAGGACCTCCCAGGGAAGTTGGGGGTTAGGAGAATATTTGTTAGCCTGCACTTACTCCATGTTTTGTTCTTTTCTGATAAGCCCTGAGGTTTAACAGCCAGTCCTATGGTCAGCCAGATGGAGGAAATCAGTGAAGTCTTAAAAGATTACTTCTGCATGCTTCTTTGGATACCCCAGTAAGCATCTGGAGCCCATTGAGATATCAGTTATGTAGGGAGACCAGAGAGTTGCTAGACACATGTGACGTATTGCTGGAGAGAAGTAGAACAAAGGTGGCCAACCTTTTCAACCTTCTCTTGTTAGCCCAGCAATTGTTATTTGCATAAAACAGATAAAAACAGTGGGCATGGTTTAAAATAGGTTCTGTTCAGATCATTTTCCATTTGTAGAAGTTGAGTCCCAGGGATATTTGCCCAGTGTGTATGGGGCAGATGGAAGAGTTGGATATGACATGATCTAAGAATCAGTAGGTTTCTGACCTTAAGTTAGATGAGAGTTGAACTGAAGAACTTAAAGGTAGGCAGGCTATAGTTAAGAAGTCAGGGAAGACTTTTGTGCAATATTGAAAAAAAGCAGCCATCATTTTAGCTTGGACTTTCTTTCAGCAACCTGACTGAAGAGAGGATCAATCACCATGGGCTGAAAGATGACTGAAGAGAATTGGAGCCCTCCCTGCAGGGGAGAGGCTTACTAACCAGAACATCCCTAGGAGATGATGGATTGAGTAGCAAGTGACCCTCAGGATAACTGGGTACCTGAAGACCAGGTGGAACAAAGAACTCCTATTTATTTGTGGGGAGCAGCAGAAACATGATGCATGCCAGAAAACATTAGAGAGCAATACATGGCCAGTCAGTCATTTTAACAGATGAGATCAATAATTTTCCAGCAACAGAAATGCAAGTAGATTCTTTGTGTTTGTGCCTTGGTCAAATATATTCCCTGTGAGCATGCCCTTATGTGTAAGTCCCCTGATCATACATGTGTATGCCCACATGTCATCTCCATGCTCATTCTTCTCACTGAGTATATATGCATTTGTAGAAGTATATTCTTATATTTATGGAATTGGGAGTGGAAGAGAGGAGGGAATGTTCTGTAATGATTTTTATTTCTGTGCTATTTCATAAACACCTTTGCCTAAAACTAAGGTCTTCTGATTGACCGGTCGGTAAACATTCATTAACAACTGCTATGTGCTTTGGCAGATAGTTAATAATAACAGAATACAATCCAAACTAAATAATCTATTAGCAAAACAGCCATAATAAACTGTGCTAAGTGCTGAAGGCATGAACATGGGGGAAAAAAAGGCGGTGCCTGCCCTCATGAAGCTTATAATCCAATGGGAGAAATTTCACACTAAAGGTAGATGGAAAAGGGGATGAGGGAGTTGTCAAGGAAGGTACCTGACCTCAAGTGGAAAAGTCTTATGAGAAACTTGGTAGAGCCAAAAGAGAACTAAGGAGATGTTCTGAACTGAGAACCCTCTTTAAATAGAGATTTTGGAATTTGTGACTTCCAGTAAGAGGGATAGAAGGTAGAGATGAGGTAGAGTACCAAGGCTGATGGGATCAGGTAGGTTTTCTCAATAATGAGCTTCCTGGGTCATAGTGGAAAAGTCAGAGAAGTCCTGAAGTAGTGCATCCAGGTGGAAAATGAGTAAGCCAGTAAGGGTAAATCAATTAGTGGGTACTTTATGAACTATGATTTGGAGAGGATTCTTATCAACAAAATGACATTTGAAATATTTGTTTTCTGGGGGATTATGAGTGAAAGGGTCCCAGGTGCTACGATGGGCTCACCCCTTGCTCTCTGATGGATGATGCTGAATAAATACTGATTATTTCTAACTTTTTGAGTCTCCTTTTTTTTTTAAACCTTTAACTTCTGTGTATTGGCTCCTTGGTGGAAGAGTGGTAAGGGTGGGCAATGGGGGTCAAGTGACTTGCCCAGGGTCACCCAGCTGGGAAGTGTCTGAGGCCAGATTTGAACCTAGGACTCCCGTCTCTAGGCCTGACTCTCAATCCACTGAGCTACCCAGCGGCCCCCTTGAGTCTCCTTTTTTAAAGACTTAATTCAGCCACCAGCCTTTGGTAATGACAATATTACCTTGGATATGTTACAAATAAAATTGAGTATATTACAAGTTTTCTTACAGTAGTGATATTTTATACTAACGTCTCCCTGACAGTTTCCTGTTATAACCTAATCCCATTAAAAAATCTAATCACACATCACTTGGGGGGTGGGGTAGATTACTTTTAAAGCTGGCCAATCTATTTTCCAATGATTCTATTTAAAACATTTTATGACATCTTTTCCAGATCTAATGGTGTACCTGGTTAGGAGCTTGAAATTCCCAATACAATGATTATGGGAATGAATGACTCTCCTATAGAGTGCTGAGGGTAGGCTGCTTTGGCAGGAATGAACCAGAGTGTTTGCTATCAATGAGGCAGCATGGTACAGTGGGAAAACTTGGGGATTCAAAGACACAGGTTTAAATTCCAGCTGTGCTGCTTCTATCTGAATGACCAAGTCACTTGACTTTTTGGGACCTCAGTTTCCTCATCTGTGAAATGAAGGGGTTAGACTAGATGACCTAAAAGTTTCCTTCTAGCTCTAAATCTCTTCTCCCATGAATTCTCTCAATGGGATGGGGATGGGCACAGCCAGGTTTGATAGGTGTTGTGAATAGAAGACTTGTATACTGGTGTTGAGACTGTCTATCATCACCAATAAACATCTGATAAATACCTACTATGTGCCAAGAACTTGGCTAAGCACTGAGTATTCAAATACTAAAAAAAAAAAATAGTCCCTGCCTTCAAGGAGCCTACAATCTAATGGAGGAGACAACATGCAAACATTTATATACAAAGGAAGTTTTGTACAGGATAATTAGGAAATAATGAACAGAGGGAAAGGACTAGAATTAAGAAGAGTTGAGGAAGGCTTCCTATAGAAGGTAGGATTTTAGTTGGAACTTAAGAGAAGCCAGGGATGTCAGGAGTCAGAGCAGAAGAGAGAGAATGTTCTAGGCATGAAGGACAGCCAGAGAAAAGTGCTTGGAGCTGAGAGATAATGTCTTGTTCATGGAAGACCCCAGAAGTGAGTGTCACTGAACAGAAAAGGATATAACGTATAAGATATAACGTATTAGGCCAGCTCCTAAAGGGCTCTGAGCACCACACAGAAGACTTTGTGTTTGATCCTGGAGATGGTAGGGGAACCTCTAGGGTTTACTAAGTAGAAGGGTTACATGACCAGATCTGCACTTTAGGAAAAATCATTTTAGTGGTAGAAGGGAGGATGGAATGAAATGGGGCTTAATTCAGCCACCAGCCTTTGTTAGTGGCAAAATTACCTTAGATATGTTACAAATAAAATGGTTATAAAAGACAGGTAGACCCTCCCAGCAGGCAATTGGAATAAGCCAGGCATGAAGTGAGAAGGATCTGTCCTAGAGTGGTAGCAATGTCAAAGGTGAGAAGGGGGCATACACAAATGAAATCAATACGTTTCAACAGCAGATTGGATATAGAGGGTGAGAGCTATAGTAGAACCAGGGCTCCAAACTAGGTTCTCTGACTAAAAATACAGTGCTTTTCCCACGGTGTCTTACTGCCTCAGGGCAGTTAGATAACCTCTTATAGCCTGAGTTTCCTCATCTGCAAAGTGGTGGTGATAATACTCTATTTAATTCACAGGTCTATGTGTGTGTGTGTGGGGGGGGGGAGGTTCAAATAAGATCATGACTATAAAATAGTCTGCAACATTATACATTAACATTATACAAATGTTAGCTACCATTTTTCCCCTGGTTTAGGTATAGGGAACCCCAATGAATAAACTCCTTCCAACAATGTAAATCAACAATTGTTCTACAATCTAGTCTTTTTTCAGATTACATGTCAATTTTTCCAGTCACCTTTTTCCAGATTATATATCAATTAATTACATCCTAAAGAGTTGGTAGCAAATGAGAGGTTAAATGACTTCCCCCAAGAACAAATGTAGGGCTTGAACTCAGATCTTCCTGACTCCAAAGCTAGCTCCTTATCTATTATACCTGTAGTTTCCAAAGCATTTTCCTTGAGGAAATGCGGACTGATCTCAGAGGTATGATCAACCAGACAGCGGGATGATGGATCCTACCCTCCTCTTCAGTCAATCATGGGACTTTTCTCTAATACAAATTCACCTTCACTGGTGTCACTGGGAAAACTTTCATATCCCCCAGCATATTCACCCCCTTATGTCCCAGATCAACTCATGGCTTCAGTGAATGCTCCTTAGAAGGAAAGTTCTGCCTCCCTTTCCCCCTTTCACTTTCAGGTGGAACATAGAGTCCCACAGAGTGAGCAAACCCAGATCTGCTTTGACAGATCACAGATCTCATTGCATTATCTTTCCCTCCCAAACTCATCTGTCTTCCAAATTTCACAATATAACCTAAAGCTATAATCCTCACCATCATTATTAAGGGCAGAACCATTCTTCCAGCCCCCCAGCTTCACATCCCCGGGGTCACCTTCAGCTCCCCAATCTTCTTTACCCCACATACCCAATCAATTGCCAAATATTGTCACTTCTACTTTCACATTCTTCCCCATCTAGCTACTTACCCAACCAGCACCCTAATTCAGGCCCTTGTCATCTCCCACCTGAACTACTACAATTGTTTCTATTAATTTCCCTGCTTTAAGACTTTCCTGATGTCAGAATTATTTTCCTAAAGCTCAGGTCTGACCATATCATTCTTCTGATCAGTGAACTCCAATGGCTCCCTGTTGACTATAGAGTTCAATATGATTTCATCTTTATCTAATGCTTTTTAAATGTATACTTTTGTATGAGTTTTATAATATGAAAATTACTTATATAGTTAATGGATGTATATAATTTATAAATATGAAATTTATGAAAATTACTTATATAGTTAATGGATGTATATAATTTATAAATAGCTAAAAGTATAATTAATTATTATAGATTAAATGTTACACATAATATGTGTGCTGAAATATTTTTTTAGTTATGGGATACATAATTTAAAAAATTTGAAGAATACTATATTATATAACACTCTATTATTTATGATGATGATTATATGCTGAGTATACAAAACAATTTTTAGCATTAGGAGGTTCTGGGTAATTTAGACTACCAGTCAATGAACAAGCATTTAAGCTATGTGTTAAGCACTGTGCTAAGTGATGGATATTTAGAGAAAAGAAAAAATGGATCCTGCCCTCAATAAGCACCCATTCTGATGGGAAAGCAACCCATAAACAACTATGTATATATGAGATCTATAGAGAGTATATGGGAAGTGACTTCAGAGGATCAGGAAAGATTTCCTACAGAAAGCAAGATTTGAATGAGTTTTGAAGGAAGCATGGGCAGCTAGCATTCCAACTGGTCAACTCAAGTAAAGCAAAACCAGAATACAGAATGTAACAGTTTGGTATAACCTGCTTTATTAAAAGTAGAGAGCCATTACAGGCCTCCTGGGACACCCACCACCACCACTGGAGGGAGGATGGGCATATGTCAGTCATTAGAGAACTGCTCTTAAAGGTTGGAAGACAGGAAATGGGGAGACAAATTTCAGGACCAGAATAGCTGTGTGGTCCCTGTATCAAAAGGATTCAAATGAGCAGTTAGTCAGTTCAAAGTCATGGAAATTACTGTAGATCAGGAAGCAAGACTGCAGGAAGTGAAGGGGGTTTGCACTCTCCCTTAAGTCAAGCAGCTTTCCAAGAGCAAAGTCCCTTTATTCTCAAGAGTTCTTCATCTTTTTTGGTGTCCTGAACTATGGGCCATTCTTAAAATTTTGTTCTTAAATGCATAAAATAAAATATATTAAGGAGATTACACTACAAGGAGATTGATAATATACAAATTTATCTGTAAATCAAAAAGAGAGAGGAGAGAGAGAGAGAGAGAGAGAAAGAGAGAGAGAAAGAGATGGGTGGAGAGAGATTCTATACAGACATTGCAATATTTTTTAAAAATACATTCACATACACTAGGTTAAGAGGCCCAGTTCTAGAGAGAAGTAGGGTCCATTAATGAGATTTTATGGATAGGCCCAGACTGAGAAGTACAATCCATGGATGGTACTTTCCCAAGCCAAAGACAGTCTCCTAGCTGTTACTAAGATAACTCAATCAAACAGGTTTTCAGTCATCAAAAGGCAATGTGGTAGATTTGAGTGAAGCAACTGCTCAGGCTTAGGACCAAGGAATGCATATGGTGAAGCCATTTATAAGCCAAGCTTTTCCTATGGATTGGAGGTGAAACTGGAATGATCTCAATAGCTTGCATCTCTATATAAGGGAATATGTGTGTTATAATGCCCATTTAACAGATGGTATCACTAACTAGAGTCATTGTGACAGCTTTGGAAGGTAATGCAGGAATCAGGGTCTGAAGAAATTTACCTTCAAAAGGAAAAACTTTTGCAAGAAAATATAAAATGATAAGTAAAATGACCCAATGAGCTAACTCATTCATTCATCCAACAACTATATTCAGAGAATACTGCCCAGCCATGAAAATGCAATCTTTACCTGATTTTTCATATATATATATATATATATATATATATATATATGTACATATATATATATACATATATAGTCAGTATTCCCCCTATTCCCCCTGTGTTTTTTCACAAACATCTAACTTTCTTTTCCTTTTAATGTAACTTTTCATATCCCCAACTAATACTGAGCAATGACCAAGAGAGAACAACCAGGGATTTGGTCCAGGATATCAAAATCCCAGGCTAGGATGAACTTCCTCCTTTCTAGCACAATATTTCTAGCACAATTCCCTGCCCACAGCTACCATCCACTATGAGGTTTCCTGATTGCATAGCTTACCTGTGTCCAATAGGAACAGACTCTCCACCAACATCAAAATTCTTCCTTTCATTTCAGATCCAACACACTGTTCGTTTCTTGTAGCTTAAGGGTCAGATTTGGGGCTGGATGTAGAGAGTAGCTATGTAGACAGGAAAGCTTTTCTTTGCTTGTTTTAAACATCCTTGATGTGGAAAAATTGTGATTCCTTGTTTTGAACATACCTTTTATGTAGAAAAACTGGATTTCCAAAAAGAGAAGTGAGGGGAATGATATTTACATTATATGAGTTATTTAATAGAGGACCCCTTTAAATCACGAGCTCCAAAGCACATTTAAAAATCAGGCTCAATTTTCAAACTTTTTTATTTTATATACACTATTTTTAAAGGCAGCTAAGTAGTACAGTAGATAGAGCACAGGGACTGAAGACAGGTAGTTCAAATCCAGCTTTAGACACTTACTAGCTGCATAACCCTGGGTAAGTCACTTTACCCTGTTTGCTTCAGTTTCCTCATCTGTAAAATGGGCTCAAGAAGGAAATGGCCAAATATTACAGTATCTTTGCCAAGAAAACCCCAAATGGGGTCATGAAGTATTGGACATGATTGAAAAACAACTTTCTGGTTTTTTTTAATAGTTTCATTGTAATAGGGAAATAGGTTTTGAGTAATAAGATATGTATAAACTAGTGGAATTGCTTGTCAGTTCTGGGAGGATGGACGGAAGAGAGAAAGAAGAGAACATGAATCGTATAGCCATGAAAAAATGTTCTGAAAATAAATAATGTGAAAAAATAAAAATAAAAAACTTAAAAAAGTTTCATTGATGTGTTTTGTATTTGCAGTACAAACATTATAAATTAGTCACCCTCCCCCTCATCCCACTTCATGAGAGGTTTCTTGTAACAAAGCAAAGCAATTAAATAAAACTAATAACATGACTATCTGAAAGTGCACCCAGCATACAATATTATGTTAAGGACTTGGATAAATGGGGAAAGAATGGAATAGGCAGAACCACCAGAACAATTTATACAATGGCAACCACATTGTAAAGTCAAACAACTTTGATAACTGCAAGAACTCTGATCAATATACAGTAACCACCTACGGCTCCAGAGAACTGATAAGGAAACATGTTAGCCACTACAGAGAGGTGATAGACCTCAGGGTACAGAATGAAGCAAACATATTTTTACATACAATCAAATTTGTTTTGTGCAGCAACGTATATTTGTTACAAGAAATTGATTTTTCTTTTCTCTTTTTTTCCTTCCAATGGAGTACTAGTTCAGAGGGAAAGAAAATATCTCACTCAATTTTTTTTTGATAGAGACGATGTAGATGATGCTACACTTTTGGAATATTGCACAGGCTTTCAGATGAGGTCACTATTTTCTAAACTACCAGAGGGTCAAAGGAAGAAAGAGTATACTCAAGGGTTTTCTGTGGGACAAAGGAGCCCTCCCTGAAGCAGCTTTATACTCCAGGAGAACCTTTTCCTGCCTAATCCAGCCCAACACACCACCTAGACTGCAGAGTTTCCAGGTTCTGCTCCTGGGGACCAATCAAGGACATCCTCTAGAGGGGAACCCTCTCCCTCAGTAACTGTACAGAGTGACAAGTCTGTGATCCAGAGATTAACTTCAGGGATAATAATATAGCAGGCTAATTACTGCCATGCTGCTGCACAATACTAAAGAGCCATTTAAATGTTTTACAATTAATTAGCAATCAACTTAGATACTTATGCCATTGTGATATGCAGAATTACACACAGCTGGATTTTTTTTTTAATGAATGATGAATCAGTCATGTGTCGTTCATCAATTTCTGGTTCCTGGAGTCCTGTCACTGTAGATGATGAATCATCTGGTTACAGATCCATTCTTCGGTGGTTGAAACATGTGTTTTGATAAGAACGTAATGATATCTTATTATGCCACATAGACATAGAAAAAATTGGCAGGGGAAGATTGATCAAAAGAGCTCATATGAGTTAATTCATGTCATCCTCCCACAATCCCTTTGGGAAGTATTGAAAGGAATTTTTCTCCTGTTTCACAGAGGAGGAGAAGAGAGGAACTTGTCTAAAGTCATAGCCAAGAAATTAGGTCTTCCTCTTCTCTCCTGAGGTAATAGGATATAATAGAAAGATCCCTGACCTGGAATCAGGGGACTTCAATTCTAGTCCCACTTACTCCCTCTTGTCGAACGTAGTTTCCTCACCTGAAAAACTAAAAGAGAGCCTGGTAGATGCCCATTAAAGTTTCTTCTAATTCAAAAATAGAGTAATAAGCTTAAAGTTGGGAAGACTTGAATTCAAATTATGCCTCCAACAGAGGGGCAAGACAGCCTCTCTGAACATTGGTTTCCTCATTTGTAAAATAGAGACTGGACAAAATGTCCTCTAGCATCTCTTCCAACTACAAATCTATAATCATTCCCACTAACTAGGCATTAAATTAAGTTGTTTCTATGGCTGCTAAAGGATTGCAAGCACTGCCAGTGTCCTCTGTATGTTGACATCTTGAGGTGAAGTTCCAGCCTCCCCCTCCAGGTCTAAATTTGTGATCCCATGACCTTATGAAATTTTAAAATATAATGAATGGCCTGATATATGTTAATCCATTAAAGGGATCTCAATAGTCAGTTGTTCTGTTGAACATAAAATAAATATATGTGATAAATAAAGTCAAAATAAAAAAGTACTCTCAAGGGAAGTCTTTAACTAGTGAAATATGCAATAAAATAGACCTGAAAACTGTAGATAAAAACTAGTTGGAATCTTTTAGACACTTTTGTTGTCAGGAACCTATTTTTAAAAATATGATTCAATTCTTATTTTGTTTTTGACAATAAAAACACTGAGTGATGGAGAATATAATTCCTACATATTATCTCTTGCCTACAACTTTATGTCTTAGGAACTTAAAAGACTTTCTTATTGACTATATTGTGTCAATGAAATCAACTCATTTGAAGAGGCTTGCTGTGAGATGTCTTCCTCTACTTTAATCTACCTCTCCTCAAACATGCTCTGAGAAACAAGTTCTTAATATTGTGAATGTGTCCCTTTGGCAGTCTAGTGAAGTCTACACACTCCTTCTCAGAATCTTGTTTTTAATGGAAATGTTAAATAGCCATTTGATTTTAATGAAAATAAAGGTGTATTTTCCCAACCGAGTCTCCCTTTAGAGAACCATGGACCCCAGGTTAAGAAAAGAACTCTTGTTCCTGATTATAAACCTTTTTTGTTGCTCTGCAATTTTTCAGCTGTGTCTGATTCTACATGATCTAATTTAAGTTTTCTTGGCAAAGATAATGTAGTTTGTCATGTCCTTTACAGATGAGGAAACTGAGGCAAAAAGGTTGAGTGACTTGGCCAGGACCATTTAGCTACTGTCTGATGCTAGATTTGAACTCATGAAGATGAATTCTTCCTGATTCCAAGCTGAGTCAGTACTCATTCCATTGAGTATTCCATTAGGTGCTCCATAAATCCTTAGACATTTTTAATAACTTAAACAGTCATTTTAGAGTCCTACACAAAAATCAATGTCACTTGCCCTTGCAGTCTTATATGTCAAAATATTGTTTAACTTTGCCAAATGAAGTTTTTGTTGAAGTCATTTTTGGTGATCTGTTGATTTTTAGAGGCCTTCAGTGAGCTATTAAACTAAACTTCAGTGAGCTATTAATGGGCAACATCAGTGAATGGAAGGAAGAAACTGCTATAAACATTATGACTCCCTACCCCCTTCTTCCCACTTTAAACACCAAAACCAAAAAACTTGATTGCTACCAGAAGGAAAGATTTCACCAACAGTCCTCTGGAATCAAGACTGGTCAAGATGTTAATATGAATTCTGCTCTCTTTTAGGTTTTTTATTTTCTTTACTTTTACTTTTCTTTACTTAACATTATTTAGATAGGATTCTGACTCTTTTATTCTGTATTAATTCATAGGTTTTCCCATGTATTTATAATCAGAAGGCTAATTTTTGAGGAATAGGATTATCAATGTCTTTTTGGTGGGCCAGTACCTGAGTTGGTTAATTTTTTTTATCAGAATGGAAAGAGGTAATTCTAAGACAGGAGTTACTCGAAACAGTTTTTGGGTCCCTTTGGTAGTCTGTTGAAATCTATGGAGTCCATTTCAGAATAATGTCTTTCAATGAATATGATAAAATTCACAGAATTACAAAGAAAGCCAAATATTTGTGAACATAAATAGATCATTTTTCCCCATCCAAATTCTCAGATTTCCTGAAATCTATCTATACACTATTTTGAGGTCTGTGGGTCCACAGAGGAAAATGTCCCCTAGAAAGAAAGTTCAGTTCCTCCATTTTATTTATTTATTTGTTAAATTATCTAGCTAGACAGAAGGCTGTTTTCTTATTTATTTTGCATACACTTAAAATATTTTATTGATACTTTTTGTAGCACTGACACTTTCCAGTTACCTTCCCATAGAAATATAAAAATGAATAATAATACAGCAAAACAAATTGACACATCAACCAGGCCTGGCAAAGCAAGTATTATTCCATACTTATAATCCTCTACCTGGTTACCCAAAAAAGAAAAACAAGTTTCATCATCAGTCTTCTGAAATCATGATTGGTCATTAAAATTATATGATTTCTGAAGTCTTTAAAGGTTTTGTTTTTCTTTATATCATCATTGTCATTGTTTATATATTTTCTTTTTAATAACATTTTCCTTTTTTCTCAATGAAAACCTACCTTCTCTTACTCCTCTCCTTCAATTGAGAAAAAATGAAAAACAAAATCCCTGTTACAAATATATATAATCAAGCAAAACAAATTCATTTTTGTCCATGTTTATTTATATATATACATATGTATGTATATATATATACTACATTATATATATTACATTCTTCACTCTGAGTCTATCACTTTTCTGTCAGGAAGTAGGTAGCATATTTAATGATGACTCCTCTGGAATAATGTTTGGTCACTGTTACTGATTAGAGTTCCTATGCCTATCAAAAATGTTTATCTTTCGCTCTGCATCAATTCCTGGTTGTCTTTCCAGTTCACATGGAATTCCTCCAGTTTATTATTCCTTTTAGTGCAATAATATTCCATCACCAGCATATATCACAGTTTGTTCATCCATTCCCCAATTGAAAATATGGGTTGATGCAGACCCAAAACTACTACACCAATGCAACTATCAACAATTTGGAAATAAATCTTGATTGATGACACATGTTAAAACCAGTGGAAATGCGCATTGGCTATGGGGGGGAGATTGGGGGGTGAAGGGGAAAGTAAGAACATGAATCATGTAACCATGTTAACTTTTCTAAAAAATAAAAATTATTAAAAAATGTTTATCTTTACAATATTGTTGTTATTGTATGAATTACTTTTCTGGTTCTGCTTACTTCACTTTGCATCAGTTCAAACAAGTCTTCCCAGCTTTTTCTCAAATTGTCATCATCATTTCTTACAGTATAATTGTATTCTTCACATTCATAAATCATAATTTGTTCAAGTATTCCCCATTTGATGGGTCCATTCTTCCATTTTTCTTCTCATTTTAACTGTATAGATTTTGTTTGTGCAAAATTTTATGTAATCAAAATTACCTTTTTTATCTTCTGTGATCCTCTCTATCCATTGTTTGGTCATAAATTATTTCCCTTTCCATAGACCTAACAAGTAACTTGCTCCTCTAATTTGTTTATGATACCACCCTTTATGTTTAAGTCATGCAATCATTTGGAGTTTATCTTAGTATATGGTGCAATATATTGGCCTATACCTTTTCTACCAGATTGTTTTCCAATTTCTCCATCTTGTGTGTGTTTTTCATATGGTCTTGTTTTCTTCATTTTGTATCAGTTCAATATGTCTTCCTAATTTTCTCTGAATTTTTCATAGTTTTCATTTTCATAAAAATATTTTGTTACATCTATATACTGAAATCTGTCCAGGTATTCCATAATTAATGGATCAATTTTGTTTCCTGCTTTTTGCTACTATAAAAGCATTGTTATGAATATTTTATTCTATATTAGACCTTTTGGCTTTAACATTAATCTTTCTGGGATCAGTACTGGGTTCTAATAGCAGAATCTCTGCTTCAAAGGGTCTGATTCTTTTTTTCAAGAAATTGCAAATTATTTTTGAGAACTGTTGAACTAGTTCATAGCTTCACCAAAAACATATTATCATTTCTGTATTTCTTCGGTTCTCTCAGTTTTGACTATTTCTCTCTTTTATTATCTGTGCTGAACCCTGGAGTCATTTTCATAACCTTATTGTTATTTTTATTATACTGTATTATTGATTATATTTTATGAGCTCATATTATTAGTGATTTGGAACATATTGTATGATTGTCGATCATATGATTGTTTCTTCTTTTGAAAACTTTTCATATCCTATGGCAACCTATCAACTGAGAAATAGCTCTTATGCTTATGTGCTTATTTGAATCCTCTATATCTCTTGGATACAACTTTTATAAAAGAGAATTAATGGAAAGATTCCTCCCCCACCCCAAAAAATGAAAGTTTCACTTCTTTTCTAGCTGCATTGATTGTATAACATTTATTTCAAAAGTTTATATTATAGTGACTACAGAAACTGTTCCTTTCTTTTGACAAACAGAAAAACTAATAGGAAAACAGTTCTAACAGCTATTCTATGTGAATTCATTTGTGAGGACCTTGTTTTCCTGTTATGAACAAAGAGAGACTGAGTGAGCTACAGAGAAAGGATAAAGAGGACTTCTATTTTTTCATGAAGCTTTCATAAACTTTGTCTTGTGAAGAGGATGCTGGTGAAGACACTTTATTTGTTATCTTGAAAGAACTTAATGGTATGAGACTATATTCTCAGAAGAGAAATTTTCCCTTTGTTGAAGTAAGAATTTGCAGCGATTCTGGGTCTGATCATTCTCACAGCTAAAATATTGTAAATATATATATGCCTTTATTTTGTTATTGATTTTGTTAACTCCTTTAGGGTTTGAATCACATACTTCCTTGAAGTACAGAATTTTTTATACAAGTTTTATCTCCCCTGCTACAGCGAGTTTCTTGAGGGTAGGGACCAGATCTTTATTACCTAGTAAATTTTTGTTGATTTGACTTGGTTTTATTATCTTTGTATCCCCAAGTCTCCCTTGATTCCCAGAGAATTTCCTACAATCAGATATATAAACAAATGTGGCAAATATACCCCAGTTGATGCACTGGGGAGAGTAAATTTTGAAGGAGGCAATATCTGGATTTAGCTTGCCTGTCCAATTCTTGGAAAAGTGACTAAACAAAATGGTCCCAATTATCTGTGATAAAGTTTTTGTTCTCTTACCCTTAACATAAATATTCTGATAGCCAATATAAAAACTGAGGTGAAGAACAACTCAAGAATCACTGTGATATCCAATGACCAAGTCCAGACTCATTTTACATTAATAGTTTAAATCAATAGTGTCAAACTCAAATAGAAATGGGAGCCATTATTTCCATACTTAAGGATCCTTGCCAGTTACATAACGGCTTTGTTTTTAAGTATAATGTTATCTATGTTTTATTGGATCTTTAATTTATTTTGCTAAACATTTCCCAATTACATTGTAATCTGGTCTGGGCACACTCGGGGGTGTTATATGCCCGCATGTAACATATTTGAAATTTCTGGTTTGACTCCTCCAATTTAAATAATGGGGTCATTTCCAATATTTTTCTTAGTTTTCTCAAAATATTATATAAAAAAACAACAACCCTGGAGCTACATTTGGCTTTTTTTAAAAATAAAGCATCCTAGGAAAAGAGAGGTAGGTTGTACTTATTAAAAATATTCTAAATAGTTCATAAAAATGCACTGAATGTCCCATATGTCTAAAATGCATTCACTCCTTCCCTTAGCCTCACAGAATCCCTTCCTTCAAGACCCAGTTCAAAGGCCGCCATCTTGCATAAAGCCTTTCCTTCATGATTCCCCCAACTACTAATGTACCGCCTCCCAAATAACCTTCATATATATATATATACTTATTGGCTTCATATTTTTGCCTTAGATGTATATTTTAATGTACTTCTTGTTACCCTTCCTGTCTCCATTAGAATGTATGAGCCTTGGGAATTGAGACTGTTTCATTCATTTTTTTAAGCCCTTCTCTTCTTATTTAAATCTTTCTCTTAAAATTAATACTGTATATTGGTTCTAAGGCAGAAGAGTGGTAAGGATAGGGGTTCAGTGACTTGCCCAGGGTCACACAGTTAGGAAATGAACCTAGGACCTCCCGTCTCTAGGTCTGGCTCTCAATCCACTGAGCCACCTAGCTGCCCCAATTCATTTTATTTATATATCCAGTACCAAGCACAGTTCACACAGTAGGAACTTAATAAATACTTATTGATTGCATTCTTTAAAAATACACTGGAAGATTGAAAATATGAGTAGTAATTTGGGCTTTGAGTGTATTACTGTGATTCTCTTGTTAAAAATTTTTGACAAGAACCTCTGAATTGTATTTTGTTCTTTATTACATGGCAGAAGAGAATATAGCAACTCTACATAAGAAGAATATTTGTTACACATGGTTGTATAAATAAGAATTGTATCTTTTAAAATGAGATAGAAAGCCATCCTTGAAGCCAGGAAGACCTGGGTTCAAATTCTACTTCTAATACATACTAGCTGTGTGATGTTGGGCAACTTACTTAATCTTTCAGTGGTAAGGGCAACTCTCTTAAAATTATAAATTGCAGAGGGCAGGTCCAACTTGTATTGATGGAGGGAATTTCCTCACCTGATTGTTCTTAAACAAATCAAATACCAGATCTAATCCTTAACTCATTCCTATAATCTTATAATGTAAGCATCCCTTCAATTTATCAATGGGTCTAAGCCCTTGTCAATAAGGATATTCTAATAGTGTAGATTACAGCCAACTAATGCCTTTTCATCCTTTGATTCTTTTCTTCTACAAGAAAGCTTACATATACAAGGAAGACAACATATCTAAGTTACATAGTTGCCTCATTACTCTATGAGTTCCTGTTGCTAAGGATTTTCTTCCTTCTTAATAGTCTTTTTCTTTGTAGCTTTATTTTTCAGGGAATAAACAGGCCTGTCCTAACTGGATTTTCCAGATCTAGTTATTACTCCAATTTCTGTGATGGCAAGAAAAATTACTCTATACTCCTCATTATTCTATTCCCACCTCACCCCTCCTCTCACATAGAAACCACCTGAGTAAGAGTTTGATTTTCCACATTCCCTGGATTGTTTTATGAGGTAAGTAGGGGAACTCTCTTGAGGCATATTTTGAAGGAAAAAGAACAGTGCCTCAGCCCTTAAATGTGGTGTTGCAGGTTTTCTCAAATATACATAGTGTATAAATTGAAAGGGAGGAATTTGAGTAAAATGTGAAGGGCCACAGATGAGGATACAGAAGTGTGCTGGATGCGGAAAGCAGAATGTGTAAGAAGGAAGCTCAGAATTCTCAGGGAGAGTTCTGAGGTGCTGGACTGGCAGTTTGCAGGGAGAGTGAGGAAGTTGTGAAGAATTACACAGCTTAGCTCTCTCCTGATCCGGTGTGAGATCTACCTGAATTGCCTTCTTTGGTCCCTGTTGTTCCTGATTGATCCCTGACATCTCACTGATATCTACTGAACTCCCAAGAAGAAACTACCAGTGAAATTGGCCTGGATTTCTTAGTTACCTCAGTGGGCTCAACCTACAGACTGTGGTGACTAGGTCACTTCTGCCATCATCCTCCTGATCCAGCAACTAGCTTACCTCAAAGACTATTTGGACAGGCTTAGACTAGGTAGTTAGACAGGAAGGTGGGAATTTTAGTAAGTGAGGGAGAGAGAGTAGCTCCAATTATGTTGGATATTGAACTAATCCTTTGCAGGGTCAGTGGGTTCTGGGACAAGTTTAGTTTTCATTAGCACAAGGACTTCCCTGCCCTCCAACCTTACTCCATCATAACTATCAATGTTAATAAACCTGTTGTGTTGAGATCTAGAGGTCAGACTGTATTCCTAAGAATCTAAGGCCTGGGAGTAGCCATCTTGCTCTCTGTGCCTGGGAGGAGTCATCACAAACAGAACTGAGGGTCACTAACATCATTTACTGGTCAAATTACAATCTTACAAAACGAACAAATCTATGAATGGCTATCATATGGCCAGCACTGTGCAAGGTATTAAGGATACCAATGTCAAACTTATAAGCAATTTTTGAAAAGTGTCTGAACACAAATATTTTCATAATTTCATAATTATTACTATTTGGGGCAGCTAAGAGGTGCAGAGTACTATGTGCTCACAATCCCCAAGCTGCATAGAACAAAAAGCTCTCAAAATATAAAGAACCAGCAGCAGAGGTGAAATCAGACCAAGATACAGATGAGCCCTCCATGTTTTTAATGAACCTAAAGAGGAGGTGCTTATATCCCAATACATTTGTTCAACTATCAAAAGCAGGTATTTTATCTGCTTCTTCATTCAACATTCAATATAAAATAATACCAGGATATTAACTCATCCCAAGTCTTTCTATCTGAAGCCTTTCCCAAATCACAAGACAAAATAATAACAACAATAATAGACAATTATGTCATCATTTAAAATTTTAAAAGCACTTGATAGACATTACATCATTTGTGACAGAACCAGAATTTGAACACATATCTTCTGACATGTCACATCTACTTAATTAGTTACTCAGTTCCTTTCATGATTTTAAGTCATTCTACTCTGAGCAGATCTGGGTCAGAGAGACTTCATTAAAATGCAAGATGGTAGCTAGAAATGTGACATTTTATTTGATTAATCATTGTATATGGACTATTCCAGTGGCATCAATCGTGAAAATGCGCGATATTTGTTGGTAATAATAAATTATTTCTGCTCTACTCTTTAGATCACAGGAATCCATTCCTAAAAGGAGCTAAATTTCTTGGCTATGCTCTGCCTGGGACTATTAGTCTTTATCTTTACCCTGTAATATGCTCCTTCTTCCCACCCCCAAGCCCAATTTCACTCCTTTCTCTATATTTTTTTACATTTTTCCTATTTTACTTTTCCTTACATATTTTCCTTTCTCCATAACTGTTGTTGTTCATCTTTCCTTTTCAAAGAGGACCAATGATATCATAGGATGAAGTCTTGACTTCCATGTGAGTTGGATTTAAGTGAAGCAGAGTTGTACAAAGTTGTCAGCCTCACTTTCTCTTTCAAAATCATCAAAATCCAGTGGCAAGTGTGACCCTGGGCAAGTCATTTAACCCCCATTGCCTAGCTCTTACCACTTTCTGCCTTGGAGCCAATACACAGTATTGACTCCAAGATGAAAGGTAAGAGTTTTAAAATAAAATAAAATAAAAAATCCAGTGGCAAGACAAAAGTCAAGATGATTGGAAATAACCCTGGATACAGGAGATGATCTTGGCATCTTTGATGTCTGACCAAGCTCTAAATACTCCACGATACCCACTTTAGCCACCTTTATAATCCACAGGAATCAATTGTTTTTATCTGCCCATTCTGCCAAGGACAGTCTTCACATGCTTGGGGTAGATATCCCCTTAATTGTCTGTCAGTTACCCTCAACCTGGTTTCATCCATCTATTGGGGCAATTTTACCAAGATTGGTGGCAGCTTGTTGGAGCCATGGGTAAGAGTTGGGTGAAAGGTAGACATCAAAGGTAGATAAGTAACCCTAAGAAGGGCTTGGCAAGCTCATCAGAGGTGTCAAGCTTCCCTGAACATCTTGCACACTCCTCTCTAACTATAATAAAATAACTACTACCAAAGAGTCTCTGAATTAACTGCTCTATTGTTCCGCTCATCATCCTTATGACTTTCCTTGTCCAGGCCATCATTTCCCTCTAAGTGCCATTTTCCTCCATTAGACTAGAAGTTCCTTGAGGGCAGACACTGACTACCTTTGGCATTTGTAGTTCTATCTCTAGCACTCAGCATGGTACTTGATTTGTGGTGATACTTGACAAATGCTTTCCTTTCATTCACTCAAGTCCACCAGTACGGTGAAAAGCCCAACTGACGTCTTGTTGCCTGCTTCGTGGATGGAGACTGTAAAATGAGGGAAAGGCAAACATTTCTGCTGCCTCGTAACCCAAAGGAACTTCACCATCTGTGCCCTAAAGGGGCCTCAGTCCCTTCTATACTATGAGAAACAGTTCTGTGAATTGTCCAATTAGAGGCGGCCTGGTCCTGTTTGGTCAAGAACTATGTGATTTGTACCCTCATGTCTTTGTTAGCAGATTATTAGTGCCCTGAGCTATTTCAGCTGGAAAGCTAGTCCCAGTAGGGCTCGATGCCCAGTGAGGAGGCATGGGAGATAGAACCAAAACCCTCGAGACCACCCAAAGGACGCAAGTTAACTATCCGGATCTAGGTCCTATTTCCATTGATTTCCCACAAAGGCTTAGACTTGGGCTAATAGCTTCATCTTCCTGTGAGGGCTGCCTCATGTTCAGTGAGTGTTTAACAACCAACAGACACTGCAAAGCAGGGTCACCAATAACTCTCCAGAATGAATTTCACTAACAAGCTAAATCCTGCACCCTAGTGTAGATCTGTGTGAAGTACAGACAGTAAGAACCATATGCTGAAAACCATTTTCCTAAATGTGAATTGATTTTCAGTCACCAGCCCTCTCTGATGAAATGAAACCCTCTCCCTCCTACAAAGAACGCCTTTTATTAGCAAGTGAGTGCTGAGTAGGCTAAGAGACGAGTCCTCATTTTTCCCAAATATTTTCAAGGCAAAGCCCAGCTGTTCTATTATTTCTGAGCGTCATTAAAAATGGAGAGCAAGATTTCCAGACCCAACAATGCTGCACACTTGGAGAAATAACAGCTTCCCAATTGAGACTCCACAGAAATGCACACGACCCCAAGATCCAGCAAACACTTTATTCTCCTCATTAATGTTTCTCGTCCAAGGATGGGAAGCGAGAGAGGGGAGAGAGGACCCCTAAGTAGCACTCCTTCATATTTTTCCTTTTAGTCAAGAATCCAAGCAAATTCCAATAACTTAGCTGCAACGTCGATAAAAATAAAAGTAGTAATCGGTGAAAAAGATCCCAGCAAAATAAGGATCTGTGGAGCAGTCTGCCAGATCCTGTGAAAGAGGGAGGGAAAGGATATGAAGGTCAGAAGTAACTCCAGCTAAAGCATTCTTTTTATTTGGGGTTGCTTGTGTCATGCACACTTTTTTTTTAAAGGGTAGAAAAAAGAAGAAATCCTTACCGGTGCAGCTACTCGGAAATGATACACACTGTCAGAAAACGGGGCTACGGGGAGACTCCAAATATGCTGACATCCCTAGAGAATGAATTAGAGAGAGAGAGAAATTTGATAACCTCATTTTACATTCAATAGGAGAGAAGGATGGGCTGAGAAAGCATTTCTCTGACTCTTGCAAGCATGAGGAACTATGATAACAACCGTTGATAGCCACAGCCTAAAGAAGTCTGCATACTTCTCTAGGACACAAGGAAAATGCTGAGTCCAGATACTGTGAATGGGGTCAATCAGGATGGGAGAAAGATTGGCATCAAGCTGATGAGTTTCTCCCTCAACTGTGAACAACAGAGCCCTTCACAGCTTTGGTGGCAATCCCAGGGGAGGGGATTGGGGGGAGGGAGGTTGCAAAGGGGGGCAGTTGGGGTGGGGGGTGAGGGAAGAGTTTGGAAAATAATAGAGATAAGTCAAGCAGCTCAGCATTACCCAGGCAGAACCTTGAGAGAGGCCTCCTGAATGTTACTAGAGTAACTGCTTAGCCTACAAATTTCAAGCGAGAAAAAGTCCAGCAAAGTTCCAGAGCCAGCACTAAGTCACAGTAGCCAAGGACGAGAATAAAAATTATTAAGCACCTACTATGTGCCAGGCTTTGTGCATAGTGGCTTACAATTAATTTCTCATTTGATCCTCGCAACCCTGGGAAGTGGGTACTATTATTATCCCCATGTTATAGTTGGGGAAACTGAGTCAGAAAGAGGGTAAATGACTTTCCCAGAGTCTCACAGCTAGAATAAGTATCTGCGACTGGATCTGAGCTCAGATCTTCTTGGCTCCAGACCCAAGGATCTATCCACTGAACCACTTAGCGGCTCCACGCCATCCAAATTTAGAAGGATGCTGACAATACTTTTACTCTTTTAGCAGCATAGAAACAAATGGATTTAGCATCTAATTGGCAATAGTTAGTTAAAATAAGAAGCTATTAGATCATGGTGACTACAGTCTTACAGGGTCCAGGGAATTTCTGCTACCTCTCTCCACCAACCAAATTTAAGGAGCATTTGTGCTCTGCTTGCCCCTGGCACAAAATGGTTAGCTATGGCACAGCAAAGTCATAACGGTCCACTTGCTTCAATGCTTTAAACGTTGTCCAAAGTCATTAATGGAATACTCTCTCTCTACAATGTTACTGTAGCCAAAGAAAGGTTATGGTTTAGTGGCTGCTCTTCCGGTAATGAGTCTCACTGACCAAACTTGGCTAGTCCTCTAATAACAAGTCTATCATGTGCCATCAGAAGGGTACTCAAAACATTTTCAGTTTAATATTTAACAGTGAGTCACCTACAAAATGGGACACGAACACAAGGTATCTTTGTTGTTAATTATTATAGGACTATTTTATAAGCCAAATCCAATTAATTCTATTGAAGCTATTCAACTGTCCAAATTGATTTTGAATGAGAAGTTTTGTTATAGCCTCGTGTTGGAGGAAATTGGACTTTTCGCTGGACACTGGGAAACATTTTAAAAACATTTTTCCTTGTAAGTATATTTTGTTGTAATGAGATTTGGCTTTGTATGTAGATAATCATTTTGCTTCTTCTCTTCTTGCTTCCCCACTCCATTACCAGCCCCAAGGAAAATAAGGTTTACTAACATGGGCTGGAGATAAGTGAGATCAAATTCTATTTCATTTGGTAAAAAATATTTTTTGGAGAAATGAAGTTTAAATTTGAATCTCTAAATACATCACTAATGTGTATGTGTTGGGGGGAGGACTGAAGAATTTCACCTGCATCCATGAAGAAAACGGTACATATTTCTCATGGGAAAACTGTTTAGAAGAATGTCCTAATTAAATAATTGGCAAGGAAAAAGAAATTTGCTTCTAACCAAGAAAATACTGCTGACATCAGGCATGATCCCCATACACGAATGTCCCAAATCACACGCATGACATTGCAATTCTTTGTAAGTGAGCAAACACTTCAATCTAGCTCATACTTCAGCAGTAATCAAGAGTTAGATGGGAATAGGAATAAACCAATGATTTCATGATGAAGTGAACTCTCAAGTGAAGATTCTCTGTACCAAAGACTGTTGACACATTCCTTGAAAATTGTTAGCTTAGTGAATCAACTCACTAATCTTTCCAAGAATTTAAGCAACTTGCCCAGAGTCACACTATAGCTACTGAGTCAAATGTAGGGTTTAAACTCAGATCTTCCTGGCTCCAAGACTAGCTCTCGATCCAGGCTGTCTCTGATAGGCACTAAGTGCCTGTAGAAGAAATTCCCTTCTTCTTCTCCCACTCAGCAAGAGTTGGAAGAGGCACTTGTTGTTAGGAAACCTTGGATGACATCAAGGCCAACTGTGTCTTTCAATAGCATGGTAGTTGGTGTCTTTGTCAGAAACAGACTACTGGTCTAGATAAACCATGAATCTGACCAAGAAGGATCATTCTTGTTATTTTTGGAAATGGGAAATTTATCTCATCATCCCCCAAAATGACCTCCATAGCCCAGTATGAGGCACTGCAAAAACCAATACCCCTTGATTTTAGTTTATTTAGGTATGCAACTTGTAGTTGTTCATTTTCAAAAAAAAAGTCAGTGACACCACAGGAGAATATCTTGACTTGTGTATGAATTGGATTTAAGTGAAGCAGAGTTGCACAAAGTCATCAGCCTTACTCTTTGGAGTCATCAAAATCCAGTGGCAAGACCAAAGTCAAGGCTACTGGCGATGGCCTGGGATGCAGTGGATGACCTTGGCATCTCTGATGTCCAACTAAACTCAAAGTGCCGCACAGCACCTGCTTCAGCCACCTTCAGGACTGTTGGAACACACATCCACCCATTTCACTGGAGGAAGTCTTCATATGTTTGGGATACATACTCGCCAACTCACTGATGGGTTTGTAGCTCATCAGTTACTCTCAGCCTCAACCTGGTTTAGCCCATCTGCCAAGATCATTTTCGGGGTTATGGACAGTGTCCACCTTTCACTCAACTCTCAGGACACTGTAGTAGCTCTTACTGGAAGCATACCCTTCTCCATTGCTCAAATTATTGCCTTTGTTCTCTTCTTAAATTAACAGACTAGACTTAAATTCTATTTTTGGTCCTTTTTGGCACTATTCTACCACTGACGCTTAACTTGATGTTAAGGCAACTAAAGATTCTTTGAGGAACTGAGACAGAAGTCTGGAAACTAAGAATAAAATTTTGTGGTTTTGCTTTGTTCCTGTTTTTGTTTTTGACACCCTTAAATTTTTACCTTGGGCTATGCTTATTTTTTTGTGGTTCTGGATCTTTTCTAAGAGACTCTGCAACATTCTGGAGGTTGGTGTAACCACAAAAAGGAGCATCTGGAAAGAATCTCACCATCTCTTCATTGGATGTCCTCCATCACAAGAGCACCTTTGGGGAGCATTCCTCTCCTTGTATTATGACTCCCCTGACATATGATCAAACATTAAACAAAGTTTACTCTGTTGCTCTGTTTTTGTGTATGAATGGGGCATACTTTGTTGAGAAATAGCCTATAAAGAAGCATTTTGCTCTACCAAATCAACTGACATTTTTATAATTGACAAATAATGATCTCAGTAAAACCTTGCATCCTCTGCATCTTTCAGTCAATCGTAGGATGGGAAAGAGTATGTCTGAGTGGAAAATCATTCACAAAAGCTTTCCTGTTGCTTATGAACATCCTTATCTAGGATGTTCTCAGTGAATATGTAAGTGATACTCAGCATAGTATATTGAATAGAGTTTGGAGTTGAATAGGCTTTGAGTCAGGAAGATCTAAAAAAAGGGCAGGAAGACCTGTCTTATATATTAGCCATGTGGCTCTGGAAAAGTCACCAGCTTTCTGGGTCTCAATTTTCTCATCTGTAGAAATGATAGAGTTTAACTCAAAGACCTCTAAGGTCCCTTCCAGCTCTAAATCTATGATCCTTTGATCATACACATCAATAGTTATCGATGTTCTCTTGCTTGCTTCTTTCAGCATTAATAAGGTCCAAGACTCTTCTACGCATTTCCATACATTTCCTTGCTTACTCTGTTGTGAACTGATCCTTCAGTGACTTCATGATTGTATTACCTCCAATACACTCTTTTGTGAGCAGTTGGTCTCATTCACCTGGCTTTCCCATCTTACTAGTGCCATGACTAATTCCTCTCTAGTCATCTCTAGGACTTCTGGGTTTAGTCGTGGAGATAATGCCACTGGAGTACAGATGGGTTGCATGAATAATAATAATAATAATAATAATAATAATAATAATAATAATAACCATCACCACCACAAAAATAGTTAACAATAAACAAAAATGTATATGCAGTAGTGCTTTAAGGTTTGCAAAGCACAGATATTATGTCACTTGATCCTCATAACAAACCTGGGAGGTAGATGTTTTTATTATCCCTATTCTACAGATGACGAAAGCGAGGCAGACAGAAGTTAAGCGACTTGCTCAGAGTAATGCATCTAATAAATGTACAAGTTCAGATTTGAACTCTGGACTTCCTGACTCCAGCCCAATACTCTATTCATTATACCATGCTGAGAATAACTTACTCATTCACTGAGACAATGCTAGAGAAGGATGTTCATAGGGAACAGGAAGCTTTTTGTGAATGATTTTCCATATTCAGCCCTATCTTTATGCTATATCATTACATATTTTTGAGTCTTTATACAATTCCTCTCTATCCACTACAAGAAGGTAGATGCAGACTTATAAAAGTCAGAGGTACCTATTCCACTTTAGCTACATGTGTCAGCCACATCCTTATAGCTATGGTGGCAGGAGAACAGCAACAGGAACATATAGGGTAAGATAAAATATTATGGAGGCATGGATGGATCAGTCCAGAATTGCTCGAGTGATCTGTGGTCATGTTTCTTATAATTTTCCCTATGCATATTATTATTAATAGCAAATATTTATGTAATACTCTAAGGTTTACAAAGTGCTTTATATATGTTATTTGATTTGATTTTCACAGCAACCTTGGGAAGTAAGAACTATTATTATCTCCATTTTATAGTTGAGGAAACTGAGGTTAAATGAGGTTAGTGTCTTGCCAAGGTTGCACAGCTAAGTGAGTTCTCTGAGGCAAAATTTGAATTTGGATCTTCCTGACTCCAAGTCTAGCTCCACTAAGCCAGCTAACTACTATCAGCCTTTTTAAGATTAAAACAAAACTAATCTATTTTTTGGGCTTGAAGAAAGAAACATAGAAAGTTTATACTAACTGTCTCTTTTGATTAAGTAGAACAGAAATAGAATATAGATCTGAGAAAAGACCTAAGGAATTTGATTTATGGTCTGATCCAAACTATACTTTTTGGTCTAGTTTGTCTTTCCATTGCTTAAGGTCAAGTCCACAAGTATTTGAGTGTCTACTTTGGGTATCAAATTGGTGGAAACACTTTAGGATCTCTAAAAGAGGTGGAAGACACCAACTCCTTCATGCAGCTTAGAAGTTAGTCAATAGATAAACCAACAAGAAATAAATAATATGTGTGGTCATCTTTAAGAAATGACTAAATTACACAGTGTAGATGAAATATGCCACTGGAGATCTTGGGTTTTCTTTTCAGACCATCCCTACAGTCCTTGCTTGGCCACATGAGCATATTTGTTGGTGGCTGAGAGAGACTAGAAAAAGTCAAAGGGCTCAAGGTTAACAGAGGCTCACATTTGAGCAAAACAGATCCATTAGACTTGGAGACCCTGTACTGTATTCAAAAGAGCATTAGACTCAAATGATCTGTGTTTGAGCCCCAACTTTATCCCCCTTTTCCTCCTCTGCAAAATGGGAACCATCCTGCCTCTTGGATAACTATCATTCAGATGAAGTGAAGAATTATATAAAAGTATTTTATAACTGCTAAAACAGGTAAAGATAGCTTACATTTATATATGCTAATAAGGTTTTTGTTTCTTTTTTTTAATTTTAAACCCTTAACTTCTGTGTATTGTCTTATAGGTGGAAGATTGGTAAGGGTAGGCAATGGGGGTCAAGTGACTTGCCCAGGGTCACACAGCTGGGAAGTGGCTGAGGCCGGATTTGAACCTAGGACCTCCTGTCTCTAGGCCTGGCTCTCAATCTACTGAGCTACCCAGCTGCCCCCTAAGGTTTTTGTTTCTTAAAGGTGCCAGATTGAGCAGGGACAGACTGAATGACAGCTTTATTCTTGAGAATAGAAGAACCTCTCCCCATGAAAACAAATGTGAGAACTTGCTGCCGCCCAGTTTCTAGTAAAGCCATCAATACCAATTTTCCTCCTCCATAAATCCCCAGCTGACATTAGAATGAAAAAAGAAATATGGTATTATCTGATGGATGACAGGAAGATAACAGGATCGGGGTTGGGAGATAAAGGGTATTAAGCTAGAAGCCAGAGAATGGAGAGGAGGAGAGAAGGGAGTTCAATGAAAACAAACTCAACCTGTTTTTTTTCCCTTCTACCCTCACAGTTCCAGAATTGTAACTAAGGTGGAGCTGTAACAAGAGTGGGGCAACTGGGATTTTGCTCCTAAATACTCATTTAGAGGCACTCACAGCATTTGTAGTCTTTCATCAGCATGGCAACCGAATTTACCATTCAATTAATAGGAATAATTGGGGGAAAATAGTTATGCTTCAGGATTGGAGATGGGGAAACAAATGTTGTACCAAACTTCACAAGTGGATAAGCTTAATCTCATTTCTCAAATCTCAAAAGTCAGGAGAAGACTTTAGACAGATAAACTTGATATATTTCCCGGAAAAGCTCTCAAATGAATATTAAAGGGATGATTTTTGAGTACTTAGAGAATCCCTAACTATTATGAAGCATCTTTTGATCCAGCCATACCACTGCTAGGTTTATACCCCAAAGAGATAATAAGGAAAAAAGACTTGTACAAAAATATTTATGGCTGCACTCTTTGTGGTGGCAAAAAAATTGGAAAATGAAGGGATGCCCTTCAATTGGAGAATGGCTGAACAAATTGTGGTATCTGTTGGTGATGGAATACTATTTTTGAAGGTTATTTTTTAAATTCATTTTTATTTTATTGATTAATTATGAAAATTTTCCCATGATTTCATGATTCATGTTCTTTCCCCTTCCCTTTTCTCTTCCCCCTCCCATAGCCAATACGTAATTCACTGGGTTTTTATGTGTCAGATCTATTTCCATATTATTGATATTTGCACTAGGGTGACTGCTTAGAGTCCTGTATCACCAATCAAATCCCCATCAATCCATGTGGTCAAGCAGTTGCTTTTTTTCTGTGTTTCTGCTCCCACAGTTCTTTCTCTGGGTGTGTTTAGCATTCCTGTGTATATGGGAATAATGAACTGGAGGAATTCCATGTGAACTGGAAAGACCTCCAGGAATTGATGCAGAGTGAAAGGAGCAGAACCAGGAGAACATTATACACAGAGACGGATATACTATGGTAAAATCGAATGTAATGGACTTCTCCACTAGCAGCAATGCAATGATCCAGGACAATTCTGAGGGACTTATGAGAAATAATGTTATTCACATTCAGAGGAAGAACTGTGGGAGTAGAAACACAGAAGAAGCACAACTGCTTGACCACATGGGCCGATGGGGACATGACTGGGGATGTAGACTCTAAGCTATCACCCTAGTGCAAATATCAATAATATGGAAATGGGTCTTGATCAATGACACATGTAAAACCCAGTGGAGTTGCACACTGGAAAAAATATTCTTAATTAATTAATTAATTAAAGTTTTTAAAATAAAAAATTATTATGAGGCATCATGAGTTCATTAAGAACAAGTCATGCCAGACTAAACTCATTTCCTTTGACTAAACTGAGTAAGTTGTGGAAATGCCACAGACATTTTTTTAAACCTGGATTCCAGAAATGCATTTGACAAAATAATCTTGTCCAAGATGATTGTGAAAAGGTAGGAAGATATGCTCCGGATATGTAGACTCATATTTGATTTAATGATTAAGCCCAATAAGCGGTGACTGATGTGTCAGTGTCAACCTGGAAGGTCTCTAATTGGCTTTTATAGGATCCTGTCCTTGGCCCTATTTTATTAATAGAGAATTTTATTCATTAGGCAAGCTCACCAAATCTGTCAGTAGCAGGAATCTTGAAGATATAACTCATAAAATGCATGGCAGAATCAAGATCCAAAAAGATCATGAGAGAAAGAAGTCTTCAAATCCTTACCAAGGTTGGTTGAGTCTCAGAACAATTTTGTGTGATAGACACACCTTCACCTATCATTGGAAACCCTTATCATCATGGACCATGCCTAGTCCTGGGAAACCAACCCTATCCAATGAGGTTATTATAAGCTGGGCACAGCATAGAAAAATCCCTAAAGGAGAGAGTAGAAAGTGGGAAGAGGAGAACTGACATACATGGTAACTTATGACACCTTCTTAAAAAAAAAACTGACATTTCAGGGGAAGACACACAATAATCCATGGGGGAAGTCTCTAGGGAAGCCCCAAGATGCAACCATAATCATCCCAAACCCCAGAGACTGACTGGGATCTGAGTCATCCTCCCAAGGCAACTGAAAAGACAACAAAGGCTCCACAGTAGCAGCCAGCATTTTAACTACTGGTAAGGAACCTCTGCTGCTCCTCCTCCTCCTCCTCCATAAATCTCCTGCTGGACTGGATGTCCCCATGTGCCCATAATGCTAGCAGAAACTTGGCTCAGCTGCTCATAGCTCTGAGTTGCTCCATATAAATGCTGCCAGCCTTACAGTTCCCCTGCTGCCTCTGTACTGAGTACTAACAGATGGGCTGGAATTTACCAGGGATAAACATAAGTCCTCTACTTGTTTTTTTAAAAAATCAAATCAACAGCACAAGTATGGAATGGGAGAGACTTGACTTAACAGCTATTCTGAAAGGGACTTGGAGGTTTCATTGGACTGGGAAGGCAAAACACTGAAAAATACATTGCATTTAGAGTTAGAGGGAGCTCAGTTCAAATCTGACCTTTGACACTTACTGGCTCCTTGACTATGGGGAAATTGCTTAACTTCTCTTGGACCTCATTTTCCTCATCTGTAAAATGAGGGGATTGAACTATATGGTCTCTAAGTTCTTTCCAACTCTAACCCTATTATCATAAGCACTACATGAGTCATCATTTTGATGTTACCAACAAAAAAAAAATTAACAATGGTTATTTTAGGTTGCATTTACAGCAAAAAGTTTACAAAAGGAGGGTAGAGTAATCATTCTTGCCATAATCTGTCCTACACACAATTGGGATACTAAGTTTAGATCTGGCCACCGTATTCTTTTTTTTTTTTTTAAACCCTTAACTTTCGGTGTATTGTCTCATAGGTGGAAGAGTGGTAAGGGTGGGCAATGAGGGTCAAGTGACTTGCCCAGGGTCACACAGCTGGGAAGTGGCTGAGGCCGGATTTGAACCTAGGACCTCCCATCTCTAGGCCTGACTCTCAATCCACTGAGCTACCCAGCTGCCCCTAGCCACTGTATTCTTAAAAGGGCATCCATCTCTTGAAGGGAGCAGAATGGTCAAGCCACTCCAAACCACATCATAAAATCCACACAATAATCTAATTTAACAAGTATTTTAGCCTTGGGAGACACAGAATAGCAGTAGATTGAAAATCAGTCAGAGGAGCTAGGTTCCCATCTATGCCCAGTCTATGTCACCCTGGGCAAGTGATCTAAGCCCTTAGTGAGCTTATTCTCTAAGTAGCCAAAGAAGGTGCTGACATCCACTGGAAGAGGGAGCTCATCAAGGAATTCCATTCTATTGGAATCACAGGTCTAGTCCTTATATTTTGGGGGTTTTGTTTTGTTTTGTGGGGGAGGGTTTAGACTAAAGAAGAGAAGTAAATGGGCCATGTTCTGGTTTTAAATATCTAAAGGCCAGTCATATGGAAGAGGGATTAGACTGATCTGTTTTGTTGCAAGAGATAAAACCAAGGACAACTAGTGAAAGTTAGAGGGAGTCACAGTTTGGCCTGTTGTAAGGAAAATTTTCTCCAAAATAATTTGAATTATCCAAAAGGAAAATAGATTATCTTGGTAAGATGTAAATTCACTTTGACCGTATATCTCCAAGAAGAGGCTGGATAATCACCCTAGAGGAATGTGTTAGAGATTGCAGTGCATGACGGACCTCTAAGGTCCTTTCCAATCTGGAAGGATATTAGCATCAAAAGTTAGTTCAAACATCATCACACAATCTCTGGCAAACCATGAATCCAATCTACAGGTTTAGGTTTCCATGATCCTATGATCACATCCACTGCCACAGTTTCTCCTTTAGCCTCTCTATGGTAGCCTAACCCTAAGTCGTACCTCTGATGCTCACCAGACACTTATGACAACACTTTCCACTTGCCTCATCTGAAGCAAAATTCATCCTTTCCTCCTCCGAACTAAATGTTGTTGGTTTTTTTTTCTAATTCTTTACTCCTTTCTTTTAGTGGTCCACCATTTTACCAGTGACCCAAGCCTAAAACCATATTTTTGACTTCTCCCTTTCATTCTCATTTTCACTCTAACCAATTCTTTCTCACAATTTATCTTATTTCGCTTAACCTCTGTTTGCTTTGATCCACTGGAGAAGAAATGGCAAACCAGTCTAGTGTCTTTGTCAAGAAAATCCCAAGGACAGTTGTAGAGTGCTCTGGTCCATGGGGTCAGAAAGAGTTGGACATGACTGAATGATTGAATGACAATAAAAAGAATGATCAGGACAAAGGCATGGACCTAGGAAAAGGCAGACCATGTTTAAGGAATAGTAGTATAACTTGGCTGGTGAATAGAACACATATAACGGGGGGAAACTGAAAATAAAACTGGAAAAGAGGATGGAAGCCTGATTATGGAGTGCTTTGAATACCAGGCTGAGGAATCTGGATCTGGTTTATGAGGATAATCTGAATATTATCTTCATAATAGATGTATTCATCAGTAACAATAATAACTGACATCTGCAAAGTATTTTAAATTTGAGGGCAGCTAGGTGGCATAGTGGATAGAGAACTGGATCTAGGTTCAAATCTATTATCAGATACTACCTAGCTGTGTGACCCTGAACAAGTCACTTCACCCTATTTGCCTAGCCCTTGCCCTTCTGTCTTTAGAGTTGTAACTAGGGTGGAAAGTAAGGGTTAGGTTTTTTTCCAAGTATTTTAAATTTGAATGTGCTTTATATAACCAATCTTATTTGAGTCTCACAACAGCCCAATGTACACAAACATTCTTATCCCCATTTTATAAACAGGAAAACAGGTTCAGAGTGGTTAGATGACTTGACTAGGGTCACACAATCTAATTAGAGTTAGATGTAGATTTTGAATCTAAGTGTTCCATATTCCAGGTTCCAAACTCTATTTCATTCTGGTGGTATTCTATAGGATAATTTGGAGGTTAGGAGAGAAGAAAACAAGAAGATTAATTAGATCTGATATTTCATTTCCAATACTCTTCACCTTTTATGCCCTTGTTAGGTATACCTAAAGGAAGATCTCTTTTCCTTAGACTTCAAGAAGACTCAAGAACTCCTTAGATCTATGATTCCTTTGTATTTCTAAACTGAGGATTCATTCATGAAACATCACCCAGTGGATAGAGTGCTAGGCTTGGAGTTGGGAAGATTTGAGTTCAAATCAATCCTTAAAACACTAGCTATGTGACCCTGAGCAAGTCACTTAATCTCTGTTTGCCTCAGTTTCCTCAGCTGTAAAATGGGAACACTAAGAGCAGCTACCTCCTAGAGTTGTTATGATGGTCACATGAGATGATCATTTTAAAGTGTTTAACATGATGCCTGGCACATAGTAAGCATTAAATAAATATTATTAGGATTTACTAAATACCTGATTGGATATTCTTCCAAGATGACTCATGCTTATATCAAATTCTGTCTCTGTAATAAATTCCATGGTATGAAGGTTCTCATTGCCAGAATCTTTGAATCTCTAATTGCAAGGATCCCGGCACATCATCCAGAGGAACAGGGATGGGCTTAGGAATCGCCAGAAATGCACTTGTCAGGGCCACAGATCCTCACTGGCAGACCTTTGGACTCCCAGTAGCTCATCCACTACAAGGGACGTCTCCAGGGACTAACCCACATAAAGAATACAGGAGAATACTCCAGGACAGAAAAAAGCCACTTCGGTAACCAGACTCCCCAGAGCTGCCACACAAAGGCTTCACCTGGGTCCTTTGCTCTCCCTCACAGCCACATAGTCAGGGCTGATGAGCCAGGACCAGCTTAAGAAGCCCAGAAGCCCAACCCAGCTCTGCTTTTATAAGCCAATCACAGGCAGTCTCAGAGGGGAAAAGATCATCCAGTCCAAACCCCCAGAATTCAGTTCTACAAGATATTTATTAAGCAAAAGACAACCAGCTCTACCCTGGAGACTCAAAGAGGAAAAAAGCTGTCTCTGTCCTTGAGAAATTTTCATTCACAGGAGAACCAGAGCCCTAAAAACTGGGGAGACTGGGAAAATCTTTCTCTAAGCGATGCTCTTTGAAGGGAACTAACAATTGGAAGGGAAGGGAAAATACACGCTGGGAAAAAAGGGCCAAGGCACAAGATGGAAGATGAAATGCCAACTTTGGGGAGCAATAAGTCAGTTTGATTGGCATGAAGTATACATGAAGGAGGGTGTGTTGGTGAACATTTCACAACCAGTTCTCCCCCCACACTCCATTCCTAAAAATGTACATATGACCCACTTTTAAGTTTAATCTGCATTATTAACATTTTCTCCATCACTTTCTTAAGTCTAGACCAGAGGTGTCAAACACATGTGTCAAACCCATATGGTGAACCAGATTAAAATGTAATTGAGAAAATTTTAACAAAATAAATAAAAAATACAATAAAATGTAGATAATATTACATTTTTAAATCAAGTCAATATGTGGGCAAACTGTGGGCCCCCTTTTCTATCTGAGTTTGACACTAATGGTCTAGACAATCAACAAAACAATAAATCAAACCCTGGTTTCTAGAATTTGCCAATTTAAGCTCAGACTGGAAATTTAACAATTGGCTCTTGAACTGGTTTGAGTTGATTCTAGCACACTCCTGGAGTAATGTGAAATCAGCCAGGAAAGATAAGTTAGAGTTAAATTGTGAAGGGTTTTAAATGCCAAAGGGGAGAAGTTTAAATCTCATCCTACAGGCAATAGAAACTCATTAATGTTCTTTGAACTGGGGAATGCCATGGTTAACCAGTGCTATAGGAAGATTATTTGGTTGCTGAGGAGAAGCAATTAGAAAAGTAGGATCAGGGCTCTTGGAAACATTTGCTGCCTTCTTGACCCACAGGTTTGTTGCTCAGTGTTCCTGATTATGGTCACACTGGTGTATTATTGTTGTTGTTTTGTTTATCTTGAAAGTTGGACACTAGGACCATTTTTATGAAGTGAAATGGATTTGAAAGGGTGGAGAGAGCAAAAAGGAACAAAGGAAGTGGGTTTTTCGTTGTTGTTTAGTCATTTTTCAGTTGTGTCTGATGCTTCATGATCCTATTTGGGGTTTCCTTGGTAAAGATGCTAGAGTGGTTTGCCATTTCCTTCTCCAGCTTATTTTATACATAAGGAAACTGAGGCAAATAGGGTAAAGTGACCTGCCCAAGATCACACAACTAGTTTGCCATTTCCTTCTCCAGTTCATTTTACAGATGAGGAAACTGAGACAGAGTGAAGTGACTTGCCCAGGGTTACACAGGTAGTAAGTTTCCAAGGCCATATTTGAGCTTAGGTCTTTCTGACTTCAGGTCCAGCACTATCTATTGCACACCTAGCCGCTCAAAAGGGCAGGGACTAGCTTTAAATCATTGTTGTGTGCTGTTGTTGTCTTTAAAAACATTTAAGATCCAAAGCCAGAGGACCCGAGGTGAAAGTTGGGAGAAAAAACAGCAGAAAAACCATGACATTCTTGAACAATAACCAAATACTCAGCAGCATTACCTGTGTTGTCTCTTGGAACACTTCCTGTTGGCTGTAGATCCCATTGGCATCCCTTTTCCTATGGAAACATATATTTCCAAGGCTGACTTTGCACTGGAAGACAATCAGTGGCTCTGTTGTGCTTCAAAACAAAAGAGAGAAAAGGTAAATGGAAAAGTCATTAGCAAGGGCTACACCCTTGATTAGCACATGTGCAGATGGAGACTTGGAACTTGGAAATAAATTCAGATTGAACAATGGGCATCAGTCCCCTGAGCACCTGTTGGCAGAGATCCTTCACTAGGGGAAGCAAAATGGTAGAGCAGATCACAGGAACAAGTATGGAGACCTAGAAGGGACCCTAAAGGGCAAATAATCTAATACCTTTATTTGGCAAGTGAAGAAACTAAGACCAAATACAGGACAGTAGATGGCAGAATTAAAATTTTTAAGAGACCTTAGAGATCATCTAGACCAACACCCTCTTTTTACAGATGAAGATATTAAGGCAGAGAGAGATCTCGTCATTGTGTTGCTTGTAAGTGGTCAAGCTAGGATTTGAACCCAGGTCCTTTGATTCTAAAAACAGAGTTATTTCTGCCTCACTAGCCAGTTACCAATCCAATAACCTTGGACAATTTCCTTTACCTCCTTAAATCTGTATTTACTTTAACATGAGACAATTAAATTAAAACAATCACTAAAAACCTATGATTCAGAAAGGGTCATGACTACCCTAAACTCAGTGGATAGATAGCTTAGTGGATAGAACGCTCTGCCTAGAGTCAAGAAGACTTGAGTTCAAATTGGGTCTCAGACACTTACTAACTGTGTGACACTGGGCAAATCACTTAACTTCTGTTTCTCTTGATCCACTGGAGAAGGAAATGGTAAGCCATTCCAGTATCTTTGTCAAGAAAACTCAGAAAACACTGGGATGCTATGGATCCGCAAGGTCTGACTTTTCGTATCAGACACAACTGAATAATGATAATACCCCAAATTTACCCTCTTGACTCAGATGGCTACAGCCCTAGATCTTAGCCCTAATACACAGCACATCAGAGATTAATTCTAGAATATTCCAAAGGGGAAAGCGTTTTTGTTTTTTAAAGTCCAACATTTTAGGATAAGTTCGTTGCATGGAGACTCTTAAAGCCTAAAATACAGCGAAACAAGAAAACCAGGGAAAGCAAAGAGGATGAGATTAGACTACAAAATTCTAAAATGTCATTGATAAAGGGTTTTAACTCTTTTTTTTAAGAGGAGGAAAGGGACAAGCGATTATTAAGTGGCTACTACGTGCCAGGGATTGTACTAAATGCTTCACAAATATTTCATTTGATCCATTACAATTTGAATTTTACAATTGAGGAAACTGAGAAAGATATAGCCCAGAGTCACCCAGCTGGTAAGAGTATGAGGTCGGATTTGAACTCAAGTCTTTCAGAATTCAATCCTGGCATTTTATTTTCTATGGCCTCTAAGAGGCAGCAAAATGGTACAATAGATAGAACATTGGACTTGGAATCCGGAAGACTTGACTTCAAATTGTATCTCAGATACTTGCTAGCTGTGTGACTCTGGGCAAGTTTTTTATCTAGTTTCCTCTGTAAAAAGTGGGAATAATAATTATACCTACCTCCAGACTTGTTATGAGAATAAAACAACATTTGTAAAGTGCTTTGTAAACCATAAAGAACTATACAAATGCAAAGTATTTTAATTAATAATAAAATAATTTATTAAGGCATATAGCACTTACTATACACCAGGTGGTATGCTAAATACTTTATAATCATTGTTAATTATTGTTTGTTTATAATAATTTTTTACCATTACAATGGTTCTGAAACTCCCTTCACCCAATATAACACCATTCCTTTTCCGTTTTTTTCTAGATACCATAAAGACAGACAATCTGCATTGCTGCCACATGCTAGCTTGTAGAGGCACTATTGAAAGCAGCAAGAAAACTATAAGCAGATCTTTGTAGTAAAAGCAATGGAAAAGCCAATCCATCCATGAAATCTGTTTAGGGACATAGTAGTGGGACTCTAATAAATACGGATTCTTATCCTCTGGAGCTATGAACCTGGCAAATTAATCATCCCCAAATAGACTGGCTACACTTGTCTAAAGATAATCAATCCCTTTTCATATGTAGGGACAACTCTAAACTCAAGGAAGGACTAACAAGGACTTTTCACAAGGGCAACCTGTTCTCGTGCTTGATTTATACATACATTATCTTCATCAGAAGAAGAGGGGGGGAGACTCAAGCTAAAAGGTTTAATTCAGCTTAAGTGATGCTTAACTCCTTCCATCAGCATTCCTTTTAAGTTTCTTTCCCAGTCTTGCTTTCTAATTCATTTTCTTACTATCCTCTATTTCATAGGTGAGTTTATCCCATTCACATTCAAAGTTATGATTGCTAATTGTGTTTTCCACCTCTTTTTTATTCTCTTACAATTTTTCCTTCCTCCCTATAGCCCACTCTTTGCAAATGAAAAGGTGAACAAAGTTGATCCATTCCCTTTCTTTATCAGCCCTGTCTCCATCCCTTTCTCATTATGCAGTCACAAACTTAGAGTTGACTTTTGCCCCTGCTAATGCCTTGAAAGGATTCTACCAGATATTGGAGATTGTGCTAACTTCAAACTTCCTAACAGGCATTAGGTATCCTTACTTTATTTCTGTGTCCAATTGTCTTTATCTCTTCAGTGAGTATAACTCACCAGATTTGTCTCCTAATGTGATTCTAACCAGATATTGCTCTAGTCTTAAAGCTTTCTTAGAGAGTGACTAATTCATGAATTCATAGCTTCTTGGCAAGCTATGTCTCCCTCCCCACCTGGGTGAAGGGAGGGGAATCAAGTCCCTTTCTCATTCAAAACCATTTTTCCTTGCCTTCACAAAAGCAAGAAAATTACACAAAAAATACCATGCAGAAGTAGCCAAGTGACTCTATAGAATAATATATTAGCTTCTTTCCTGTCTGGAAATTTAATAAGAATCACAAAATATTGGCTACTAGAACCAAATATTTTCCAAGAAACAATTGTTTCAAGCATCATTAGCTTCCATTTGTAAGCCAAAGTATTAAGGGAATAAGCTAGACAGCATAAATGGACTTATTGGAGAGTAATTCAATTAGCAACACCTAGAAAAAGGGAAACAGAGAGGTAAGAGAAAATAAAGGGAGATTGGGAGATAGAGTAGCATGGGGAAAGCAAAAGGGAGCATGGAAAGAAGGAAGGAAATAAGAGTCTGAGGAATAAGAAATAAGAGAAAGCTTACAAAAATTAAGTATCACCTACTAATAATAGCTCACATTGGTCTAAGTTTACAAAGAACTTTAAGATTTACAAAGAGCTTTCCTTACAAATACCTTCTAAGTTAAGGAGGGGAAGTATTAATTTCTTCATTTTATACCTAACAGAAAATCTGGGCATCTTTCATGGAGCTGGTTGACCATGCACCCTGGTTCCATGGGAGGAAATTTGTGCTCTGGTTTAGGACTTGTGCATTGAAATATTGAAGCAGTTCCTTCCTGATTCCTATGGATTGGGGCTTTGACACATGATGACATAACAATCTCTTTTGGCTCCCTGTGACTATGGGATTTTTAATGACTGGAGAGTGGGTCAGGAAGAGATTGAGCAGGGTTATACATGGCATCCCTACTCTTGCTATCTGTCTCTTTGAAGTATGCTGCTTGGGATCAGGTAGTCTTGGACTTCTAGCAAGAGAATAAGATGATTTCTCTCCCCTCTTCCTAACTGGTAGCTATGACAGCAACACACACACACACACACACACACACACACACACACACACACACCTACAAACAGAGCATCAAGAGTTATATTCTTGCCTAGAGAAGCCTGAACAAAGACCATGAATCCCTCCTTGCCATTTCTGCTTTGTGTTTCTTTCCCTGAGAACAAGTGACTGGGAAACAATTCTGAGATTAATGTTCCTAGCTTTTGCATGAACTAGTTTCAGAGTTCAGGAGATGGTTGCTGCCATCAGGAGATGAATCCTATGCCTGCAGGGCTTCTGGGAGAACAAGAGAATCACCTGAAGATTCTGTAGCTGACAGGCTACCTTGGCTTAAGCCATGGCAGAAGATAAAGACTTGTGAGTTGGGTAGAAATCACAGCTCAGAAGAGAAAATGAAATATCCATTATGTAATACTACAAAATTGACATTACCTCTTCAGTGAGTGTGATGAAAATGGCAAGTGATTGTATTTAATATTTTAAGTATTTGTTAATGTATGCTTAGGAGACTTTGTGTTTTAGATGTCTCTTTTGTGGTGGAGGAAATCAAGTTGTCCTATAATTGCTAATTATTTTGTACACTGATATCTTTCTACAGAGGATCATATTAATATCTTTTAGTAAAAACTCTAGACATAAGTCATGCATAAGCTTTTAAAAATTTTCCCTGCACTCCAAGGTGGGAGAAATGAGCCAGAGAATAGTAAATGGAAAGTCTGATCTCTTCCCCTTGGGACTGGATGCCCATGTCTTTGCCATAAGCATCATCCAGATGAGGAATCTGCTTTGAAGGTTGAGGTGATTTGTTGAAGGTCACATGGCTAGTAAGTGTCTAAAGTCAAATTAAAACCAAAGTCTTCTGACTCTACATTAAACTGTCAGATTTAGATGAGTCTTTCAAGGTAGAGAACAAACTACGGGAGGGCTTTTGATATCAAGCTGCTCTGAAGTCCCAAAGAGAAACAGAGTCTGACTCCAACATTGAATTTCAAGAGAATTCACAAAAAGTATTCAAATTTAGCTTGGAGATAAAAACGGGGGTAAGTAATAATTAGTATTTGGAAATTAAGGAGAGAAACAATGAATCAGTGGGGAAAGAGTATGAACAGCCTGGATTCCAAAGAAGAAACACGAATTGTTAATGATTACTTGAAACGCTAAACCTCAATCATAATCAAAGTGATTGTTCAGTCATTTCAGTTGTCTGGCTTCTTCATGATCTCATTTGGGGTTTTCTTGGCAAAAATACTAGAAGGGTTTGCCATTTCCTTCTCCAGCCCATTTTACAGAGGTAGAAACTGAAGCAAACAGGGTTACCTGACCAGCAAATGTCTGAGGTCAGATTTGAACTCAAGTTTTCCTACTTTGTGTGACTCTGGGAAAGTTTTATAGCCTCTCAGTGTCCCAGAATAAATGAAAAAAGATTTAAAATGCTCTTTAACTCATATGAAGCACATAAAATGATAAACTACCTTTATATCCTCAAGTCTACTTTCTGGTGACATTTTGCAGATTAGTCACTCAAAGTTTCCAAGAATTTGATTTATACATCCATCACTCAAGGTCAGGGTCATTTCATTGCATGTTCTAACCCTAAACTCTGTGGCTTCAGGCTTCATCTTTGGGCTTTGTCCATCTTCTATTAAGATGACAGTAATAAGGTCACTTTATTGTACTCCAGGACAGCAGGTAAATCATGGCAACCTCTTTTAAGAAATGCCCATAGTAGATGGGGACATGATTGGGGATGTAGACTCTAAACAATCACCCCAGTGCAAATATTAATAATATGGAAATAGGTCTTGATCAATGACACATGTAAAACCCAGTGGAATTGCTTGTTGGATACAGGGGTGGGAGGAGGGAAGGGAAAGAACATGAATCATGTAACCATGGGAAAATATTCTAAATTAATCAATTAAATAAAATTTAAAAAAAAGAAGTGGCCATAGGAAATAGGTTTTGAGTGATAATACATGTATAACCCAGGGGAATTGCTTGTCAACTCTGGGAGGAGTGAGGGAAGAGGGGAGGGAGACAACATGAATCGTGTAACTTTGGAAAACTTACATGTAAATTTGTCATTAGAATAAAATAAAGATACAATTTTTTAAATTAAAAAATAAAAATAAAAAACAGAAGTGCCCAAAGGTGAGTTAAGGGAATGTCTTCCCCAAGCATGTGAAGATATCCCCTGGTTGAATGGGGGGAGAAGAACAATGGGTACAAAATGGAAGAATTGATCCTTCACATGCCTTCCTCTAAGACCGCTCCTCTATTTCCTTTTCCAAGCTGCCCCTCATTATCACGGGTCTCTGCCAATAAAAATGGAAGCCATTTCCCACATCACACACCTATCAGCACTTACTTGATTTCCAATGAAAACTTCACATTGGTAGGTGTGTGCTTGTTGATGGGAATATTGTAGTTGTAATTTCCAGACCTGAGTAGAGAAAAGTAGAAAACAAAACCAGAAATAGATCAGAGCACACGGGACAATTTCCAAAGATTCTTTCTGACTAATTATATGCTAATTTTCAAAATGCTGGACTGAGTCCCACTACTTAATACCATCCATTATTATATGTCCCAGAAACATGCCTGCTGGGTGTTTACAAAATCATTTCCTTTGGTTCCAACACAATGTATATCAGCAGAGTGAGGGCTACAGTATAACTCAGAGTAAAGATGATGGAAAATCAAATTTCAGCCCAAATGCACAGAACCAAATAACAGGAAATTATTTCATTATCTCCCAAGGACTTAGAGATTCTCCCAGAGAAATGAAGTAAAAGGCTTCAAGTGAACAATCCCACAGGAAAGAAGGGCTAGAAATCATAAATGCCTGTTCTCACATCCTAATTTCACACCCTTCTCCTGTTGAGGAACAGTAACAGGATATGTTTAGCCAGATACTTCCAGAATCTGTTTCCACCAAGATTAGCATACCCACAATGCAGAGCTCTGTATTGGGAAAATGGAAAAATGGAAAAATGGAGTCGGTGGCCAACATGTTTGGGAAGGGCTCCCATCCCTCCCTTCTTTTTATGCCATCCCCTTTGACTAATATAGATAACCCTTGCCAGTGTTGGCCATCAAATACATTTCTCTAAAGGAAATTGCATTGGCTCCCCGGGTACCACAAAGATGGATAAAAATGTCAAGGAAAACTTTTGAAAAGGAGTTTCTGGCTAAAGTCTCAAATAGTGTCTAGTCTTTTATTGGTCACCTCTTGAGCCTTATCAGTCTAACCTATTCCCAAGGCTGAGGGACATCACAAATTGAATTGCTCCTCCATTCCCAGTCTTCCTATGTCATGGAGAAAAATGCAAAAGCCCAAATGTCAGAAGCATGGAGGGAAATTTCAGAAGATTCCCAAGAAACCAAGAAGATCTGGCACACCCAGCCCTGCTTAGTTGCTCCTTTCTCTTTAGCCCTGTTTTCCAGCTCTGACATTTTGTCCTTGTTCCACCTTAGACCACAAGCATTTTCCCTGTACCCACAGTCCATTAATTTAGCTCACTCTTCCTATCTTTCCTTCTGCTGTGGCATCTGCAGTTTCTAATGGAGCTACTTCTAACTCCGCACTTTGCCAGTTAGTGCCATCACTTAATAATGGCAGCTCTTCTCATGATTTTCTCTTCAAGGATGAAGCATCCTCTATTCTGGAGTTAGAGCCCATTTGCTCTATGATACATATGGATATGTGCATACAAAGGTATGTACATATATAATCCTTTATAAATATATATACACATAGATATACATAGACATATATACACATGCACCAAGAACTAGACCTGTGATTTCATTAGTATGGAGAGCTCGATGAGGAATTTTTCTCTACCAGTGCAGATCTTACCTTCTCTATCACTTAAATCCTTAGAAATATATATATATATATTTGTGAACAATTAGTTTTGTTCATCATTTTGTAATGATTACAACATGAATAAAAATTTACCAAAATTTACCAAATTGTTACACTTTTGCAAAAATACATCTAAAATAAATACTTAGATGATTGTCGATCATCATTTATCATTGTGTGATTATTAAAATATCAGAGTAATGCTAGTTAAATTTCTTAGTGTCTACAGGGGCTTTTTTAGGACCTTTTGATCTTTTTAAAGCGGTTATTTATTTATTTATTTGTTACATTCAAGTTCCCAAATAGCTCTCTCCTTCCCCTCCCTTCTCCACATTAAAGAAGGTATCATCTGACAAAAAGATACATGTATATATCAAACTATGTCTTGCTTGCTTCTATTTAGCAGTTTTTTCTCTGGAGTTGAAAATATACAAATCATTCTTCACATAATAATTCTGTTGCTGTATATAATATTCCTTTGGTTCTGCATATTTCAGCCTTCTTCATTAATTCAGGTCTTTCCATATTTTTTAATTAACCTGTTTGTCAACTCTTATGATGCAGTAGTTGTCTATCACAATCCGATGCCCCCACTCCGTTATCCATTCCCCAACTGATGGGCATCCCCTCGATTTCCAGTTCTTTGCCATCACAAAGAGAACTGCTAGAAATATTTTAGAGCATATAAGTTCTTCTCCCTTTTTCCTGATTACCTTAGGAAACAAACCTAATAGTGGTATTTCAGGGTCAACAGGTATACTGTTTTCTAACTCTTTGAACATAATTTCAGATTGCTCTCCAGAATCAACCTCAGTTTCCCAAGATGACACATAAAACCTGGTTCATCTCAATAAAGCCAGCAAGTATTGATTCAGCACCTGAGATTGGCTAGACACTGAACTAGGTGCTAGACACAGAAAGTAAAAAATGACTCAAGAAAGTTAAATTCTTCTAAGGGAGAACAATATGTACACATATATTGTTGTTTTTTAGTCATTTTTCAGTCATGCCTGACTCTTCATGACCCCATTTTGAAGTTTTCTTAGCTAAGATACTGGAGTGGTTTGCCATTTCCTTCTCCAGCTCATTTAACAGATGAGGAAACTGAGGCAATCAGGATTCAGTGACTTGCCCAGAATCACACAGCTAGTAAATGTCTGAGAGCAGATTTAAACTCAGGAAGATGAGTCTTCTTGACTCCAGATTCTTTGCTCCATCCCCTGTACCACCATATACACAGATAGAAATGCACATACATATTTATAAACAAATATACAGAAATTACATCCAAGTCATTTCAAAGGTTTGTAATGGAGAGCACTAACTACTGGGGAGCCCAAGAAAAACTTCCTGTAGGAAGTTGTATCTGAATTGTTTTTTATTTTTTTAAAAAAATTTTAAACTCTTATCTTCCATCTTAGAATCAATACTGTGTATTGTTTCCAAGGCAGAAGAGCAGTTAGGACTAGGCAATGGGGGTTAAGTGACTTGCCCAGGGTCACACAGCTAGGAAGTGTCTGAGACCAGAGTTGAATCCAGTACCTCCCATCTTTAGGTCTGGCTCTCAATTCACTAAACCACCCAGCTGCCCCTGGAATTGTGTTTTAGAGGCAGTTTCTCCATGGAGAAAAATGGCATTCCAAGCATGAGCAGCCTGTGCATGGGGAGAAAATGAGGAAAGGAAAAGGCCAATATGATAAAGAGCAAGTAGGGCAGTTAGCCTGAAGAGTGCTGTGCAGGAAGGGAAGAATGAGATGATATAAGCTTAGAAAGATAAGTTAGAGTCAGAGTGTGAATGGTTTTGCATGACAGATGGAGGAATTTGTATTTTATTCTTGAAATCATTAGGAAGTCAGAGAAACTTCTTGAGTAGAGTTGATGGGGCTAGTATGGTCCTTTCCGGAAATTTCAATTTGGTAACTATTTAGACAGTGTTTTCAAGAGGGCAGTCTCCAAAGGCATGGAGACCAGTTAGGACGCTCTTGCAGAGAGATAGTTTAGGGAAAACATTTGGAAATTCTACCTGAAAATTCCTTAAATTGGAAGCTAGACATCAATTCTGTGAGCTTGAAAGTCTTTGTAGTAAATTACAGTTTCACCTGCAAAAATAACCATTTCCAAAAGCTCATATTGTAATGAAAAGGAGAAACTTTTAGCTAAAAGTACACCATGCATGGTCAATGCATCCTCTCCATATATCCAGATCACACATTTCTATTGGATGTATTGAGTAAAATAATTGGGAAAAAGATAAATGGAGAAGGGTTCGAGTAATGATAAGGCCTCGCTGGCCCTTCAATAAAGAACTGAACCATGAGGAAAAAAAAAAGAAAGAGAGAAAAGTGATGGCAAGCTTAGAAAAAAAATTATAATTAAGAATTTTTAAAGCCATTGAAATGCACTTTTCTTCCCCTAAGCCTGCTACTTTGCACCTTCCATTTCTTGATGCAAACAGCTCCTAACTATGTCATCATTGGGATATTGGTAATATGGTATAAGCTGTAGGGAAAGATTTTGCTGATAAAAAATATTTTTTGCAGCTGCTAGATTTTTTTCCCTCCCAACAGAAATGCTAAAATAAGCTATTTCAGCTATTAAAATAATGATCTCCCTTGTTATTAAAATATTCCAATGCTAGCCCCCTCATAACTCTGAGCCATCACTAACAATGTCTTTGCTGTCTGTAAAATTAATTAGTAAACCTGCTGGGCAGAGACCACATTTCATTCTCGAGACTTTGTTGTTTGCACTCAGATGGTCGAAGCAAACAACAGGCCTTTCAGAAATGGCTCTGAGCTGTAACACTTGAACTTTTTGTTAAACTTGGGGGAGCTGAAGGGAGAAGGAAGTGTTAGGATAACTTCGAATATGGTTTACTGAGAACTTCTAGTATGCACTGGTTATGATTACACATCCTATACTCTAGGAAATGAGTTTGCAATTAAAACACAACATAAGCACAGACTGATTTTAATATGCGCCATCCCCTCTCTTTTTTGCAAAAGTCATCAGCCTGCTTGCAAAATTAAAAAAGGAAG